>NW_027202477.1:0-224985 GCF_024711535.1 Dipodomys merriami | reverse complement strand
TCTTCCTACCTAGCTGAAATCACAGGTGGGAAATATCATGCCCAGCTTACTGAATGAGATAGAATCTCACTAGCTTTCAGTTATGACTAGCCTTCCATCCCAATCCTCCTGATCTCCACCTCCCATGAAACTAGGATTACAAGTATACGCCACTTGATGAGCTCTATTTAGAACTCCTGAATTTCTTTTCTACCCACCATACAAAGAAGTTATGTGCACCCATACGCCAAGTTTCCAAAAATCATTACTGGCCTCTCTATTCTCCTTTTGCCTCAAACTGAGGAATCATTTTTGCCTCTTTTTTTTTCCTTTACATATTACAGCAAAATTTCCCTGGAATAACAACATTGCTGACACACTACTGAGTTCTACAGAGGTCTTGCTCTAGTGGTCTCCTACCTGCATTCCCTACATTTCCACTGTTTCTCCTTGCCCCCTACATACCCTAGCAATAGCTAGAGTTGCTGTTTAGTGTGTTATTCATTTAGTTCTTCCTATCCATGGCCTTCTTGATTTTTTTGAGATCAGACCCTAACCACCTCTTTCTCTCTTTCTTCTTTCCTTCTTTCTCTTTTTCTCTTTCTCCTTCCTCCCTCCCTCCCTCCCTCCCTCCCTCCCTTTCTCCCTTCCTTCCTTCCTTCTTTCTTTCTTTCTTTCTTTCTTTCTTTCTTTCTTTCTTTCTTTCTTTCTTTCTTTCCTTCCTTCTCTTTCTTTCTTTCTTAGATCCTTCCTTCCTTCCTTTCTTCTTTCCATCCCTCCCCCTTCCTTCCTCCATTCTTTCCTCCTTCCTCCTCCTCCTCTTCTCTGTATATGTGTGTGTGTGTATACATGTGTGTGTGCATGTGTACACATGCATTCCAGTATTTGGACTTGAATTCATGGCCTTGTACTCCCTCTTAGCATTTTTGTCTCAAAACTCTACCACTTGAGCCACATCTTTGCCTCTTTTTTGCTGGCCAATTGGAGACAGTGTTTTTCTACCCAGGCTGGCTGAGACCCATGATCCTCAGAGCAGATCTCAGCCTCCATTTCCAGCCTTCTGATTCCTTGAACTCCAATCTGCAGGAGAGGTGGCATTCTTGTTTGTTTTTGAAATGCCCTGGCTTGGCCTTCACCTCAGGCTTTGTGTTTGTCACATCTTTCTGCCTGAACACACTTTTTTCCTGGACTCTGTGTTGTCTACTCATTCAATTCAGTGTCCAGTCTTCAGAGCAGCTCTTCACTCTACCAAAGTGTGGCTCCTTCATCTCTACTGCTGTTTCCTCCCCCTGCTGCTTTTTCTTCACAGCAAGTTAACTACCTGGTTGTTGCTGAATGCACATTCATTTCTAATCTGCCTCTCCCCTGGGAGCATTGGCAACAGAGGTCCCTGTCCACTCCATCCCTCATGCTTACAGCAGTTCATATATGAATGATGCTTTGCTTTAAATTATAATCTATAATCAGAAATAAAGTACGTACTTTTTCCTACGCATGAGCTAAAACCCCATTTATACCCTCAGAATGTTCTTCAAAATGCAGCCTTAATGAAGAAAAAAATGAACTCTCAGGAGAATTGAGAAATTCAATGAAGAAAGTGAAAGTTGAGCTGAGTATGACCTGACACCTGGCATTACAGAGACTGAGAAAGGTAATAATGGAAGAAAGAAAATGAGACTGGAATTAAATATAGGAAGGTCAATGAAAGTCAGCTTCTGGGTCATGGATGGTGGAGCAGCAGAGGGAACCAAAATCTGTAATGCACTATCTGTAATGCCCTGGGAAAAGAGCTGCCAAGGTCCACACTCTGTGTCAAAGCTTGGGGAACCCTTTAATGAAGATGACTGACACAGTCGTGTAAGGTTAGTTGCAGAGGGCATCTGAGATGACAAGAGTGAGATCACATAGCTCATGTAAAGTAATTGTACTACAGGAAGACGGAAATGTTGCTCGTACAGAATCCACACACAGAACAGGCCATGTGCAAGAGGAGTACAAACTGTTTTCAAGATCAGGATTCCTAGAATCATGTCTAATACTATACATGGCTAATTCTATAAACTATCCACTTGCAAAGAAGAAAAAATCTAATACACTAGATGAAAAGGCAGACAAGACAATGGTTCAAAACAGCAGTTAAACATGGATGTGAAACAGAGTTGAGCATCCCATACAAATAGTGCTGAGGAAATCTGGAGAGTCTAAATCATTGCACACATGCACAAACATGAGCATGCTTATGCTTTACATACAGAATAACATAGGAGAATATTTCTGCATGTAATTGATTAAAGATATCTCCTGGTAATAATTTGACAACACTGAATTCAAAGCCAGAATCCCTGGGATTCGAGAACAGATCAGATTGCAAATTAGTTGAGCCATCTTCTCAGTCATTCACCCCTTGAAGACTCACTTTTTCTCATGGGTAAAGGAAGTGCTCTAACAATTTATGTGATATAATATTTATGACTAATTTGAGCTAGAAGAAGTATTACAAGTGGAACAAAGCTCATGAAGAATAGGCCCATTCCTATGAATGGCTTGAAGTCAACTACCCTTTGTTCACCATTTATCTGCCCTTCATGCAGCAAATATATACTTAGTAATTACTGTATGCCAAGCACCACTTTAAGAGATTCAACAGGCATAGATTATATTCTTTTCCCTTAGAGAATTCAACAAGAAGCCAAGTGCTGGTGGCTCATGGCTATAATCCTAGCTACTGAGGATCTGAGAATTGTGGTTCAAGGCCAACCCAGTCAGGAAAGTCCATGATATTCTTATTTCCAATTAATCACAGAAAAAGCCAGAAGTAGCATTGTGGCTCCAATCAGTGCTATTCTCAGGAACAGTGCCAAGGCCCAGAGTTCAAGACTTATGACCAACAGCAACAAAAATTTAACAAGGTCAAGTGCAGTAGCTAAAATTTATAATCCCAGTTATTAGAGAGGCAGAGTCAGAGACAATCTTGGTTAGAAAATTGGAAAGATTGGGGCTGGGAAGGTGGCTCAGTGGTAGAGCGCTTGCCTTGCATGCGTGAAGCCCTGGGTTCGATTCCTCAGCACCACATAAGCAAAAAGGAAAAAGCCGGAAGTGGTGCTATGGCTCAAATGGTAGAGCACTAGCCTTGAGCTGAAGAGCTGAGGGACAGAGCCCAGGCCCAGAGTTCAGGCCCCATGACCGGACCCCCCCTCCAAGAAAAAAAAATTGGAAAGATCACCTCTGAATCAATTGCTGACTGTGGTGCTGTGTGTCATCCCAACTATATTAGAACTATAAATAGGAGAATCATGGTTCAGGCCACCTAGGAATAACCATGAGGTGAGACCTTTTCTGAAAAATAAAGCAAAAATGGCTGGAAGCATGGTTCAGGTGGTAGAATGCCTGCCTAACAAGCTAAAACACCACTAACATAAAGATGGAGGAAGAGGAAGAGAGGGAAAAAGAACAGGAGGAGATTAATTAAGGAGGAGGCTAATTAAAGGTGAATTTGCCTTCAGGATCTGGCTAAGATTCTCTTACTGATAGACATGAATTTATTTAGCAACATGAGAGTGCATGCCCACATTTGTATCTGTATTTTCTTGTAAATCATATTAGAATTTTTCCTCCAAAGATTACATATAGCCATATACACATATGCACACTTCCATGTTCTGCATTCTGTCAGCCTTATTAATAGCGCTAAGCATAGTTTTTGTGTAGTTCAGCTCTCCAAGTTGGTTCACAGGACTATCCTCAATAGATTCCACACCTGGGTTTGGCCAAAGCGATACTACTGCTTGTACAGCAACTATGGGAAGAAGTGCCATGTATCCCTTGACTCCGCTAGGTGGAGCAATGAAGCACAGAGTTCCCCTAGGGCATTCAGTGGTCTCCCTTCATCATATGTCTCACTCTTTTTTCCATGTCCATTTCCTGGAGGATGAAGTCATTTATCTTTCCTTTTTCCTCTTCAGGATGGTCTCTGGCAATTTTTCTTCCTATTTTGACTTGCCAGCCATTCCTAACATCTCTGCAATTTTGCCAGAACTATGGTTGATATTCACTCGGAAACTTTTATTAAAATAAAATGTCTAAGCAAGATGACCTTGGTTATGAATTTGTGCACCCATTTTGTGTGTGTGTGTGTGTGTGTGTATGTTTGTGTTGGAGCTGGGGTTTGAACTCAGGCCTTATGGTATTGTCCCTGAGCTTTATTTGCGCAAAGATAACACTCTATCACTTGAGCCATAGCCACTTCCAGCTTTTGGGTGGCTAATTGAAGATAAAAATATCATGCACTTTCTTGCCCAGGCTGGCTTCAAACTATTGGCTATAAATGTTTAGAAAAGTCAAGTTAGATACTTACATATCACCCTGCACAAGACTCAACTCCAAATAGATCACAGACCTTGAAGTAAGAGCAGACCCTCTGAAAATATGACAGGAAGGGATAGGAGATACTCTAGGACTCCTTGGCACAGGTTGAAACTTCCTAAATAAAGATCCAGAAACAACAAATACAAGAAAAGCTGGATAAAGTGGGATTGCATTAAACTGTGGAGCTTCTGCATGTCAAAGAACATAGCTAGCAAGATAAATGAATGACACAAAATACTTAAGTAGCCCTCTCTGACTGCCTGTAAGTGGGGAAAAAGCCCAAACACACAAAACCTTCAATAACCTTTGAGAGTTTGGATGGTACTTACCCCATAGTGAAATTCACAAAAGGAACTATCATTGGATTGCAAAATTTAATATTTTTTAATCTTTATTCACCATTGATCATTTACTTTAGGCCATGAACATTCCTTCACATTCCTTTACTTCCCCAGTGTATGACCTGTGAGAAAGAGAAGGGTTATTTATAGGTATAGTGTGACTAACAGACATCACAAATGAATCCACATGAATTATCAGGCCATCATGCAGCTTGTTCTCCAGCTCCTCCACTTGCAAAATGGAATCTCTCAAGGCTCTGTATCAAGTCCTAGAATTGCTAGTCTGGTGATTCATACCTGTAATCCTACCACCTAGAAGGCTGAGGATCATGACTCAAAACCAGTCCAAGCAGACAAATCCAAGAGGTTCTTATTGCCAGTTAACCAGAAAGAAAAAAAGGATCGAGGGTGGCTGGGGTCGGGGTGGGGAGTTGTTGAAGAGTAAATGTGGCTCAAGTTATAGAGTTCCAGCCCTGAATGAAAGAGTTGAATGCGAGAGTGAGACCCCCCTGAGTTAAGCTCTAGTACCAGCACACACACACACACACACACACACACACACACACACACACACACACACACACACACACACACACACGTCCTAGAATTATGGTCACATGGTCATATGTTTCTCCTAGCTTTTCAAAAGTAAGATAGTTCAATTGAAATCAGGCCAACTTTTGTCATCACTTTCCTCTCATGACAGTGGAGATGTTAGTAGCAAGTGAAGACACATTTTGGGGGTTAGTGATATACGTATGTTTAGCTATTGACAGTCATCACAACATAGGACATGTCTATAACAACACTGCCACATTATGACACATAATACAGGAGCAGAGGTTGTGTCACCACATCAACTTGACACCTTCTTCACTCCTAATTTTATTTTTATATTTTCTACTTTTCCTAAAAGAAGGCTTCTAAAATTGGATTTATACCTGAAGGGAGTGAGGTGTAATCAAAATTTAAATTCAGGTCTGTTTGATTTCAAAACCAGCCCTTGTTATGGTTTAGAATTAAACAATTAATTAAAAAATTAATTATTAATTTCTATTATATTTTTATTATCTTTAGGTAGTTACAATACAACACAGCACTTTAGAAATACATTGCCATTCCCTGCCCCCCTTTTTTGTCAGTCGTAGAGCTTGAACTCTGGGCCTGGGCGCTGTCACTCAGCTCTTCAGCTCAAGGCTAGCACTCTACCACTTGAGCCACAGTGCCACTTCTGATTCTCTGGTGGTTTATTGAAAATAAGAATCTCACGGACTTTTGTGCCTGGGCTGGCTTTGACCCATGATCCTCAGATCTCAGCCTCCTCACTAATTAGGATTACAGGCATGAGCCACCAGGGCCTGGCAAGTGAAGCATCCTTTACTCATAATGGCTGTGAGCCAGTGACTGCAAGCAGACTCATACCCCCAAAAAACTTGCAGTGCCTAATGCAGCTAGCACAAAGTTTATGAAGGCAAAAGCCACATCAAGGCAGATGTCACATAGTATGGGAACTAGCAAAGTGTGTTTTACAGAAGCAAAGCAAGCTATCCAGGGGTAACAATCAGAGTCAATCAAGGGCCAGTTATCTAGGGGGAACAATAAGGGCTAAGCAAGGGCAAGTATTCTCTGGAACACATTTTTTTTCTGGAGCTAAACAACCCATGATACATCTGCAATTTAACAACTCACAACATAGCTGTAGTTCAAAGAGAGTCCTATGTCACCTCTACAGTCCTTGGACCTGGGTGAAAATTTCCTAACACCTATTAAGACACCAAGATGGTGCTGAGGACAGACAGTATTATTTAGACAAAGTATCCATATTTCACCATCTGAGGCTGTTTTTCATTTTTCTCTGATTGTTCTTGAAATATGGATACTAGTTCTAACTGGCAACATTTTTGACACCTTGTTGGATGAGAGACTTTCTAAAAATTCTTATAGGTGAATCCTGACCCCTACCCCTAGGTGATAGGCATGCCTGAATTGCTAGAGGCAGGGGCACGGACTTGGACAATAGGTTACTGGACCACCAGACCTGTACCATGAACTCATGAGACTCTTTGAACTCTCAAGTTCCTCATGACCCTGTCGCTGACCATGACCTTATTTAGGTCCCAATATCTCAGCATCATTTTGTGCCATGCCTCAAATCTCTTGGCCCTCCTCAAGTCACCATGGCATCCCTCTCAACTCTCCATTAGTGTTTATCTGTTTTGTTAAACTTGTTTTTCTGCTCTTTCTTTACTATCTACATGCCTCAGTGTTTTAAAACAGTACTAAGTATATTTGAGGCTGTCAGTTTCTTGGGTACATGTGTCCCTCACAGTAGCTGGTTTTCTAATAAAGACTCCTGATTGGACCTCTCAGACTGTGACTTCTCTCTATCTTGTGATCAAATTCCGGTATAACATTCTGAGGCTACTATTGTCTTTCCTAAGGAAGGGCTTTAAGTTGGTTCTTTTTGTTCCTAAGTGGGTTTTGGTTATCTCAAATGCATTAAATATTAAAACTATTTGACATTTTAAAAATTCACCCACATTTGTCATTTTCTTTTAAAAATATGTATTTTTATTGTAAAGATACAGTACAGAGGAGTTACAGTTACATGAGTAAGGTAATGAGTACATTTCTTATTGAACTTTGTTACCTCCTCCTTTGTTTTTCCCTAACTGTCTCTTGCCTCCCCATGTCCTCAACTCTCCCCCACCATAGGTGTAAAGTTAATTTTCAGCATAGTGTCTTGTACATCTCATTGTTACAATGGGCCAACATGTATCCTTATTTCTGCTTTTTGTTATTTTCCTTCCCCTCCCCAAATTAGAAAAATGTATATACAAGATGCAGGACACCAGAATCAAATGCAGTGAAAACGGAGGTTATACCATGGAAGAAGAACATACAAGAGAAATAAAAAAAATCACATAGTACATTATAAGTACATTAAAAACAACAGCAAGAAAGATAAAACCTCTTGTGTCCCTATCTTGGGATTTATCTTGGGATTCATTTCATTTAGCATCATCTTATATGGTCATATGCACATAGCTTTTATTTTTTTTTAATTTTTTTATTGTAAAGATACAGAGGGTTACAGTTACATGAGTGAGGTAATGAGTACACTTCCTCTTGAGCATTGTTACCCCCTCCATTGTTTTCCCCCTACCATCCCCTCCCTCCCTCCCTTCCCCAAGGCACATAGCTTTTAAATAGGGATACAGGTGGACCCATTGCAACAATGAGATGTACAAGTCGTTATGTCGAAAAATGAACTTTACAAGTTTGGTGTGGGGGGTGGGGGCTGGTAGCGGGGATGATTGGGTGGGGGCGTGGAGGGAGGATGGGAAGGGATGGGAAGGAGAAACTAAGGAGGAGGCTACAATGCTTGATAAGAAATGTACTCATTATCTTGCCCATGTAATTGTAACCCTTCTGTACAGTATTTTCACAATAAAAAATAAAATAAATAAATAAATAAAATGAAAAAAAGAGGTTGGTATAATTTGTGGAAGGGAAGGGGAAAAAGAAATCGTTTAAATAAAGATACAGGTGGATCCATTGCAACAATGAGATGTACCAGTCGTTATGTGGAAAAATGAACTTTAACTTTGGTGTGGGGGGAGGAGGATTGGGTGGGGGGTAGGGGGAAGATGGGAAGGAATGGGAAGGGGAAACAAAGGAGGAGGCTACAATGCTTGATAAGAAATGTGCTCATTAACTTGCCCATGTAATTGTAACCCTTCTGTACAGTATTTTCACAATAAAAAAAGAAAAAAAAAAGAAAGATAATTTTCCAAGGCACCTCTGATGCCACCTCTTCCTTTCTGACACCTTACTCTTTAGTTTTGTATTTTCTATTGCCCCTACTGCTTGCATTTCTCTCCTCTTCCTAGATTGTACTTTCTATCACTCATCTGAAATAATTAAGCAACTGTCAATGCCATCCACTAGAATGGAAGGTATAACTTGGACATGAAAGATGTCTATCTCTCCAATTCTAAATAGAGATTGAGGATTATTTGGGGAACTTCAAAAAAAGTTCCAAGTAACAAATTTCAGGTAACCTACCTGAAATATGTTTTAGTATCCCTGCCTTTTTTAAGTTTACATTTCAATGACATAAGCTAAATAATTAGAGGAGGAATGGGGCTGGTGTGCAGCTTCTTCTTTGAGGGAGATTGTTGCTGACTATCCAGCTAAAGCACAGAACACACTTAGAGGAGGAAGGTAGGGGTGACAATGGGAGCAACACTATCAGACATCCCATTCTCCAAAGGATAATTTTGTGTCTGCATCATTTTTGAGAGTTAATAACTGCAAGGCTATTCAAGATTCATCTGGTCTAGGGGTGACAACTTGTTGTCTGCTAATACTGATGAGTTTTCTTTCGTCTATATCATGGTCTTCATAAAAATTTTACCAGCACATAAATATTCTGAAGATCTATACTAATGCAAGCTGTGAGTCTTAAGAACCATTAGGATATTTGACAATTCAAATTTCATTATGGCAAATGTTGGCTCAATCTGATCATTTATATTTATTTGTTTAAGACAGTACTAGGGTTTGAACTGAAAGCCCATGCTTTTTTGCTTAAGGCTGGTGCTCTACCATTTGAGCCACAGCTACACTTTTGGGTTTTGGTGGTGAATAGGAGATAAGAATCTCACAGACTTTCCTACATGGGCTAGATCTTAGCCTCTTTATTTTTTGAAATTTATTTAATTTATTGTTATAGAGTTGAGGTACAGAGGGATTACAATTCTTTTTGGGGGGGGTCCGGTTGTGGGGCCTGAACTCTGGGCCTCAGCTCTTCAGCTCAAGGCTAGTGTTGTACCACTTCAGCCACAGCACCACTTCCGGCTTTTTTCTTTTTGCTTATGTGGTGTTGAGGAATCGAACCCCGGGCCTCATGCAAGCAAGGCAAGCACTCTACCGCTGAGCCACCTTCCCATCCCAGGATTACAATTTCTTAAGTCCCCTATTCTGTACATTTCCTTTTTATCTATTTTTTAAAATTTAATTTTATTTTCAAGCTGATATACAGAGGGGTTATAGTTATATACATAAGATAGTGAGTACATTTCTTGTGGAACATTGTTACTCCCTCCCTCATTTTTCTCCCACTTTCCCTCCTCCACAAGGTCCCCTCCCCAAGTTGTAAAGTTTCTTTCCAACATACTGTCTTGTGAGTATCACTGTTGCATTGGCTATCATTTTGAGTAGCTAGGATTACAGGTGTGATCCACCAGCACCTAGCTTATGCTTCCCCTTTAAATGGAGGTATTCAATAGATATTGATGTCTAACCTTACAATTTCTCATTTACTTTTTTTTATTACAAATGTGATTTCCTAATCTCACAAGTGTTAAAATTGATGCTCCAAATTCATGTAGATAGGTATGTCATATTTTCATTTGTAGAGCTCTGTCTACATCCCACATTGTTTCCCAACACTATTTGACTCTAATCATTTGTAATATGCAGAAGCAATGACCTGAATACTACTAGAGACACAAAATTCAGGTAACACCTAACCATTATTACCTTTTAGACCTCCATTTTAGTACAATGCAGTTTGCTCAGGAATTCTTGTCATTGGGCCAATCAATAGCTCTAACCTACTTGATTACCTAACTTGCAGTTGTGTCCCTACTATAAAACTCATTGTCTATTGCAGCAAGCACACAATCTTCATTTGTATTTCTTACAATCTTGCTCAAACCACATATGCCGAGGGTCAGGCCTTCTTCCTAGAGTTGTAATCACTTTTCTTTTAGTTTCTAATCAGCTAGGGGAAAATAAGAAGCTAAAACTGATTCTATAGTTTGTTGTCATATTGAAAATTCCTTTTCTCTGTATCTTTAAATATTTCTTGGTTGCACACTCCTTACTATCATTACACAAGAAAATTCCAAGTGAACAGAGATTGCAAAAGTTCAAAGGCAGATGAATAAGCACATCAATGAGGACACTCACAGTGAGGCACACACACACAAGTCACTGCCATTGTTCCATCTCTATTCTCTCTAACAGGCTGACTGTCCAAGGGAGCACTGGAATCATTGTTGGGTTGCCTTCAGCCTTGAAAACCCACTTTGCCTATGAACACTACAAGCAAAGCAATATTGTTTGTTAAAGAGTACAGGTACACAAGTACAGGAATATACCATAGCTAAAGACTTGTGCAGAAAAAACACATAACCAATAGCTAATCAGTAGAGGGATATAAAAGTGTGATTCCTTTGGTCTGGATAATCCCGATAAGTAAGTTTCCACATAGTTTTCCAGAGTTTGGCTGTGGCATAGCAGTGATCAATTATCTACAACAATAGTTGACTTGATAACAAACAAATCACTTGGCAGGGGCCCTCCCTCTTCTGAGTGCTTTCTTCCTTACCTACCCATGTTCTTTGCATCTGTAAGAAGTCTATTTGACTCAGAGATCTTTGACTCAGAGTTTGATTTGAAGGGTACTTCAACTAAGATAGAATCACTTAAGATTTCCAGAATGTCTTTTCTAATAGAGAACAGATACGTAAATAGTTACAAGAGTAAAGTCACAGAGGAACTTCAGGGAAAACAATTCCATTTGATCAAATTAGACATGGTGTCAAATTACAATGTGTCATTTGAAGTAAGTGGAGAATAGTCCTGATTAGATAAAATAGTACTAGCAGCTCAACTATTTCTGCCTTTGATTCTCATGAAAGTTGTATAAGTGCTTTTAAACATTTTATAGGGTGCTTTTTTTGGGGGGGTCCGGTTGTGGGGCCTGAACTCTGGGCCTGGATGCTGTCCTTCAGCTCTTCAGCTCAAGGCTAGAGCTCTACCACTTGAGCCACAGCACCACTTCTGGCTTTTTTCTTTTTGCTTATGTGGTGCTGAGGAATCGAACCCAGGGCCTCATGCATGCAAGGCAAGCGCTCTACCACTGAGCCATCTTCCCAGCCCCTAGGGTGCTTTCTTATATTCTAATTTTTATAAATGAAGAAATGGGCATTTGGAGAAATAATTCAATCTGTATAAAGTTTTTCTACCTGCAAATGGCAGGTTTAAGATTTAACCCCAGTAAATACCTCCTGATAGTCAGAGTTTTTATGGCATTAAAAGAAAATAGCCTTTCAAGTTTCAAGGCAGAGCTAGGTAAGCTTGAATTTTCTCTTGTATTAGCTGAACAGAAATTAACATCTAAATCTATTATCTCAACTGAAATGGAGATAATTAGTCTGAAGATCTTGGTATATGATTTTACTGAAATGTAACATATATATTTTGTTCAATGCTTGTCATTGAGTATTCATTAAAAAATGAGCAACCCTTTTGTGAGAATAACAACGATCATTGTGAGCATGTGAAAACTTCATGTGTTACATCTAAAAATCAGTCTTCTCAGCCTCTGATGGGGTAGTTTAGTTCTGGAGAATAATTTTAAATGATGGAAAATGAGGTCGCCATACAAACTTAGAAACCAGTATTTAGACATTTATATCAGTTTCAAGTAGTTGACTATGTTCTGCAGAAACAAACCATCAAGGATTTTAAGCAGGGATGAAGAAGGCATGTTAGTCATGCATTTTGGGATTAAGTAGAATGGAGGTGACATAAGATGGCAACCTAGAATCATTAAGAATGAAAGATTAGCCGGGCGCTGGTGGCTCACGCCTGTAATCCTAGCTACTCAGGAGGCTGAGATCTGAGGATCGTGGTTCAAAGCCAGCCCGGGCAAGAAAGTCTGTGAGACTCCTATCTCCAATAAACCACCAGAAAACTGGAAGTGGCGCTGTAGCTCAAGTGGTAGAGCGCTCGCCTTGAGCTGAAGAGCGGAGGGACGGTGCCCAGGCCCAGAGTTCAAGCCCCACGACCGACAAAAAAAGAAAAAAAAAGAAAGATGAGAGGCCTGCAGATTTTTCAGGAAGCCTTTGGGTCCTGATGTAGAATTTTACCCATTCTTATTGTTTTCTAACATTTGCAATTATACACAAAAATGATTAAATGTGAGTGAAATCAGAGATGTGTGTGTGTGAGAGATAGAGAGATGAGAAGAGAGAGCAGGAGGTAAAGAGGGAGAAAGGCAGGAAGAGAGAAAAGGAAAGGTAGGAGGGAGAAAGAGAAAAAGAAAAAGAGAGAAACAGAGAGAGAAAGGGAGGGAGGGAGAGAGGGAGGGAGGGAGGGAGGGAGAAAGGGAGGCAGGAAGGAAGGAAGGAAGGGGTAAAAGAGAGGAAGAAAGAAGGAAAGAGAAAGGAAGGAAGAAAGAAAAACAGGAAATAGTTTGGCTGAACTATCATAAAAAGGAATAAATAATCACCAAAAACTTTAAAAGCATTCCAGGAATTCTAGTCAAGTCACATTATTTCCTCTGAGGGAATCCGTGTCTATGACAGCCAGTCTCCAAGATGCAATCTGATGATCAACATCGCCTGGAACTCATAATCTTAGGTAGCCAGGCCCCCTCCCACATCAAATCAATACTATAGATATGTGACTAATAAAATACCAATGGAAAAGGTAGTCTGTGAACAGTTTTCATCTTGATTTCCTAAATCACTCAACCATGTGTACACCCAAGCAGCTCCATGCAAAAGTTATACTAGAGAGAAACAGGTTTCAAGTAGACAATCCAAGCCAGCTTGTCCTTCCTTCAGATGACTAATCCAGGTTGACTTCAGACTGCACTGCATGAGAGACTGAGCAAGGACAGACCAACCTAGCCCTTTGGACTTCTTGATCCACAGAAACTATGAGAATGTATAAGGTAATGATTGCTGTTTAAAGCTAAAAAGTTTGGGCATAAATTATATGCAGCAAAAACTAAAGCACTAATATTTTTTGAGTCTATCTTATATGCCAGGAATTCTATAGGTAATTTTATACTGCCCTAGAAATTCTAAGATTTTTCAATACTAGATATTGAAATGTTGTTCATTTCTATGCCTACTATTTTGATACAGAGAGAGAGAGAGAAAGAGAGAGAGAGAGAGAGAGAGAGAGAGAGAGAGAGAGAGAGAGAGAGAGAGAGAGAGAGAGAGAGATGACCACTTAACAGAATTCTGAAACGTTAAAGACAATCCATTATGTGGAAAGAAAGGAACCTTACTTCATTGTTGGTGGGAATGTAAACTTGTTCAACCACTTTGGAAAGCAGTATGGAGGTTCCTCAAAAGACTTCACATAGAACTCCCCTATGACCCAGCAATCCCACTTTTGGGCATTTACACAAATGTTTACAAACAAGACCACACTAAAGCTACCAGCACAACAATGTTTATTGCAGCATTATTTACCATAGCTAAGATATGGAACCAACCCAGATGCCCCTCAGTAGATGAATGGATCAAGAAAATGTGGTATATATACACAATGGAATTCTATGCCTCCATCAGAAAGATGACATTGCCCCATTTGTTAGGAAATGGAAAAACTTGGAAAAAAATTATATTAAGTGAAGTAAGCCAGGTCCAAAGAAACATAGGTCCCATGGTTTCCCTTATTTGCAATATCTAGTATATGCATGAGTCAAGCGGAAAAGGTCAGATAATGTGATGTCAGGAAAATGAACCCTTAGATATGTATTTTAATGTTTTTTTTTCTTTCATGCATGTGTCTGTAACGCATTTATAAGATTATCTCTTTGTTGCTTTGTATGTCCCTCCCCCACAGTATAACCTCTGCTTTCACTATATTTGATGTCAGTATAACTTGAGGAGGAGATGGGGATAAACCAGTTGTTTAAGGATACAGGTGGACCTGTTGCAACAATGAGAAGTACAAGTTGTCATGTCCAAAATGAGCTTTACAATGTCGGTGCGGGGTGGGATGGGGGGGAAGGAGAAGAATTGGGATTGGGGGGAGGGGGGAGGCTGGGAAGGGACGTGAAGGGTAAACAAAAGGAGGAGGCTGCAATGCTTGGTAAGAAATGTACACATTATCCTGCCCATGTAATTGTAACCCCTCTGTACAGTATGTTCACAAATAAAATAAAATAAAAAAAAGACAATCCATTATAAGTGACAATGGTCTTTAAGCTATTTTATTCTAGTCTAAGGTTTCTTTAAGCTGTGATTAAAGAAACAGCTTGGGGAGAATCTGGGATGCAGAAATGGATGGATAAAATGCAATAGCAAAGATGCTACAAAATACTACCTCTTAAAGCGTGAGCTAGGATGGAAAGAATGGGCTAAGTCTAGGAAAAGAGGAAAAAATTTGAGCAAAAAGAAAGAAAGAAAGAAAAGGAGAAATGAGAATTAATGAGAAATGTGAAGCAACATGGATTTTCTCTGAAAGGCACCTGAGACTTAGTGCCAATGAGTAATTCACTACTGATAGTACTCAAATATCCAGCTCCATTTTGTAAAGCTTTGGAATACTCAGAAGTCACTGCTGTGGTGGGTACATTAATCAAGAAAGAAAAAAAGACAACAATGAATCAGTTAATACCTTGACAAGAACTAAAGTTTATATGTCTGTTCCAAAGGAAGTTTACCACATTTAGGAGTTGAGCTTTTCTTCAAATTTTAGGTAAAATGATCTTCCCAGGCTTTCTTTACCAAAAATTCTCATTCATGTTACTTATAAAGCTCCAGGGGTTCATAAATATTCACATTTATAAATTGAGTGCTGATAGAGTGATAGAATTTCATGCATGAGTCAACACCTTAGAATTTATTTTCATAATCTTCAATTTGTAAACCCAAGAACAGTTTGTTTTCTCATTTGCAGAGTGTGACTTTGGAACTGTGATTGATTAATTCCTTATATGAGAATCTTGGTTTAGAACCGGTAACAAAAGTATTTGTAGCATTAAAATGGAAATTATAGGATTGAAAAATAAAACTTTCTTGTATAGAGAATTATACTGTGACCTATGATTATGTCTCTGAATAAAACCTTTGTTTAAAAGGGGGGGGGGATTGTCTGTCTTTAGTCAGTAGGCATGTAAGATAAAGCTATCATCTGAAAATGTGTTTATGAGAGAACACCAAGGTGAGGATATATTTTGTCTTTTTTGAAGACTAGTCATTATTCATTTTTCAAAGAGCTATCTTTATGCCAACAGAATAAAAATGATCATTTGTGTCCTGATTTCCAAACAATTTATTTGAAAGGTATTTATTGTGGGATACCTTTTGGAAAAAATGATTGTGAACCTTGGAATTAACATAATGAATGTACTTTATCTTCATTTCCCTTTTAATAAATGCCCACAGTTCTAAATTTCATTGTTAACTAAAAAAAGTTACCAGTACACAAATCCCTGGCTCTGACAAAACATTCAGTCAGGGCAGTTATGTAAGACATAATACCAGTGGAAGCAAAATTTTCCCAATGGGAATTATTGTTGAAACTGTACATATAGAGTGAGAAAAATATAAAACTATGAAGTTTAAAATTCTCACCACAATGGAAAGTTGGTAACAGAACTAATAGGAACTTTAATTTCTAATCAGTCTAACCTGCTGTATTTGGTAAGGTGATGTAGTTAATAAAAGAAATTCCCAGATCTGGGAAAGTGGCTTAGAGGTAGCATTCTTGCCTTGCATGCATGAAGCCCTGGGTTTGATTCCTCAGTATCATATAAACAGAAAAATTCAGACATGGCACTGTGGCTTAAGTGATAGAGCACTAGCCTTGAGCAGAAGGAGCTCAGAAACAGTGCCCAGTCCCTGAATAAACACTAAAATAACAAAAAAAAAATTCCCATATCTCAGAGGGTCCATTTGAGAGAAATTTTCCTTCACTGTGGTCAAAGACTGATTGAAAAATAACTTCCTACAAAATGATTCAAAGATTCATATTCTTTCATCCTGTAGCTTTAACAACTTCATTAAGTTTTTTTCAAGAACATTACTTTCATTTTTGTCAAACTTGAAGGGAAAGGGACAGAGACAACTACACAAGGTACCTGTTATGGACTGGCCCTAAAGGACTATGCATTTTCTTTGCTCTCATTCTGTTGACTGGAGTCACACTGCAGTAACTTTAAGATACTGTCAGCAATAAATTCAGTCTAGCTGGATGCCTAGAAAGAACAGAAAAAGTCAATATCAACAGCTAGAATTTTCTACCATAATAGCCAAATGCTTTATACGTTTTAATGTCAATCTGATATCTAAAAGAAAATGTCAATTTTCAATATTTAGGAAGAATAAACTAAAATATAACTTTTCATTTCCTTTTTTTTTCAGTACTGCAATTTGAGCTCATGGTTTTGCCCTGCAAGTGTTGTACCAATTAAGCCATTCACCAAGTTGTTTTTGTTTCAGTTATTTTTCTAAAGAGATCCTCTGGACTATGACTGGACTATTCTAGTCCACAGCCGTCTTGTTTCTTTCCAATTTAAACTTGGCATGGGCCATTACACCCAGTTTTTATTGGTTGAGATGGAGTCTCTCCAACTTTTTACCCAGGCTGACCTTGAACCACAGCCCACCCAATATTAATCTCCTCAGTAGATTGGATTACAGGCATGAGACACCAGGCTTCTCCTCCATCATTAATTTTTCTAAGATCTCAAATTTGTCATTTTACAGTTCAGGGAAACAAAAATAACCATGTTGCTTAGGCTTTGTGCTATATAAGCAATTCAAAAGCTATATGTATTTTTGTTTAATTTTGGCTTTGACATATGAACCTGAAATCTTTACCTTTAAACAGTTCAGTTATTCTATTTTGTCATTATTCACCTAAGTAGAAATCAAAAAGGGGTTTATGTTGCCAAATTACCACACCATGTGGCCTAAAGCTCGTCCCTCAATCATGACAGTGCCAAAACATGACAGGCTCATTTTCTTGTCCCTGTCTTTAAAAATATACTTGTAGTTTCTCTTCCCCTCAAATATCTCAAAATAAATCTCTGTGCTATAATTAAAAGAAGCAGTATACTCTAGTAATGGGAATCATGGGAGTGTTCTTGATTCAATTTGTTTCTCAGCTCAAGTTTACCACAAGAGCTGTTTTTGGTACAGGGATTCTTAAGGGAAATCAAGAGAACATAATCTTGCTGAGAATTTCCAGGACAAGTGCAAGGTGGAGGCTATGACATGGCTATGCCACCTGCAATTTCCAGAGCAGCTTTTGGCCCCTAAACTGGAAACATCTGTTAATTACACCCCTGCCCCTTTCATCTAATTTCAACTCAGTCATCAAAGAAGTTAAACTGGGAATGCTCTATTTCATGAAGGTGTTAGTATTACTGTAATTTGTTGAGAAATGAAAGAATATTCATTACATATTATGTTAAATGGTTGTCTACTGAGTGACCTGAATAACAGAAGGTGGTCTTTGAATTCACCCTGTTTATAAGATTTTTTTTTTCCTTAGGATTGCTGCTGAGCAATCCTAAGCAAACATATAGCAATTTGCTTTACATTAGGACGCTTTCGTATTTCTTTAACTATCCCACATTTTATTGGCAATAAAGGAATTTTCAAAAAAGGATCAAGTTAGAAGTATCATATTAATCAGTTTTCTAATTTTCCAAGTTCTATTCTTATTCTTACCTATAAAAGATAGTTAATGTTTTCCTATTGATATTGATATTGCATTCACAAGGTAATGAATACATTAATTATCAAGCATTGTTGCCTTCTCCTTTGTTTCCCCTTACCATCCCTGCCCTCCCATCCCCCACCACTTGTAAAGTTCGTTGTTTTTTTTTTAATTTAATTTTATTTTATTTGTGAACATACTGTACAGAGCAGTTACAATTACATGGGCAGGATAATGCGTACATTTCTTACCAAGCATTGCAGCCTCCTCCTTTGTTTACCCTTCACATCCCTTCCCAGCCTCCCCCCTCCCCCCCAATCCCAATCCTTCTCCTTTCCCCCCTTCCCCCCCCCCCCCCGCACCGACGTTGTAAAGCTCGTTTTGGACATGACAACTTGTACTTCTCATTGTTGCAACAGGTCCACCTGTATCCTTAAACAACTGGTAAAGTTCGTTTTTTGATTTAACATCTTGTACATCTTATTGAGTGTTCATTTTAAACAGTAATCAATAAATGTTTATTAACAAATATTTATTGAGGTGCTGCTATATGCTAGCTTTGGTCTTAAGATCTAGATGACAATCAAAAGAAGTCATAAATTCTACTTTAAGAAGCTTACATTCTAAGATGGAGAAAGACAGTAAGATGTGAAAATACAGAGAAGGAGATAATTGTGGAGAGTTAAGACTTTGAACTATGGCTGGGGACTGGGGACTAATGCCTGTAATCCTAGCTATTCAAAAGGCTGAGATCTGAGGATCATGGTTTGAAGCCAACCCAGGCAGGAAAATCCATGAAACTCCTATATCTAATTGAACACCAAAAAACTGGAAGTGAGACTGTAGCTCAAATGATAGCAAGCCAGTTTTGAGTACAAAAGCTCCCAGGCCCTGAGTTCTTATCCCAGTACCCACAAAAAAAAAAAAAAAACTACTGTAAATTCACAGCTGGGTAGAGACCCAGGGAAAGAGTGGTCCAAGCAGGAAAACTATGATTGCAAACACTGAAGGTTTTGTTTGTTGGTGGAATGTCACAAAGGTGACTATGACCAAAACAAGGTGAGGGAATGGACAGGTGAAACAATAAGGTTAGAGAAGTCAATAGAGAACACAGAAAGATAATGCAAAAAGGCCTAGTTATAAGCATTATGCTCACCTTTGGTCCTCAGCTCCTCCCAGACCTGAGCTCCTCACAGCCCTGGAGTTCTCGCCATACACCTGGCATTTCCCTCTCTCTGCCAGGACCCACCTGAGCTCCCACCTACCTCACTTCCTGCCCCAGACCCTCCTGCTACCTGCTTATGGACAGGTGCCATGTGCTCCTCTTGGGGGAAATATGGCTTCTCTAATAAACCTTGTAATAACCTTTCTCCTGTGCCTGCTTGCCTCCACGTGGTCCCCTGGGATGTATGTGAAAATCCTTCATTGGTTGCCTTTCAATAGTGAAAGGAGCTTTGGCACTTTAAAAGTCAAGAGGAACAAAGTCTAGGTGAACAGATGAGGGGTGGTGTTAAAAGCTGCTCAGATTCAAGGTACATTTGAAGGTAGAAGTTAAAGGGCAGAGGTTAAAATGTGGAATCTAGGGCAACTCCAAAGCACCCAGGGTACTATGGTATCATTTGTTGTATTAGAGATGATTTGATGATATTTATTCATTCAAACATTTATTAAGTGATTATTTTGTGTCAGACACTATAATCAACCTGTAGTTAGAGATAACCCTCCAAAGAATTCTAATCTAAGCAAGGCATTCTGAGGGCTGGCATTAGGCAGAGGAAGAACGATGTAGAGGAAATGACAAATTTAAGAAGTATGTGGGAGTCGGAGTTGGCAGGATGTGGTGCCTCATGTTGAGAGTGAGAACGATTCTAGGAGCACTTTAAAATTTCTGATGCAAGTGATAGATGGAATTGCTATTAACAAAGATATGGAATGTGTAACAGGAAATTAGTTTGTGGAGAGATGTTAATATAGACCTGTAGATTTGCATGATATCAGTGCCACTGATTTACCAACTTTAAAGTTTCCTCATAAACCTCTCTCTTAATTGCATATGCAAATCTCAAAGACGATGACAAGAGACATTATTTCATTTGGAGTTAATAAATGGTGACTTTCGAATTCTTAAAAAGTAAGAAAAGAAATTGGTTTGTGGAGAAAGTTATCATAACACCAGTAATGGCAGATCCTGAGTGAGTACTTACTGCTTCCGGTGTAATAGGCACTCTTCTTACTACTTAACATAAACAACCTCATTTCATAATTAAGACATTTATACTGATGGCACTGTTATTGTCCCTGTTCTTGCATAAGCATTGCCTGGAACTTGGAGAAGTAACTTACTCAATGTCAACATATTCAGGGGCCGGGTGCTGGTGGCTCACGCCTGTAATCCTAGCTACTCAGGAGGCTGAGATCTGAGGATCGTGGTTCAAAGCCAGCCCGGGCAGGAGATACCGTGAGACTCCTATCTCCAATAAACCACCAGAAAACCGGAAGTGGCCCTGTAGCTCAAGTGGTAGAGCGCTCGCCTTGAGCTGAAGAGCTGAGGGACAGCGTCCAGGCCCAGAGTTCAAGCCCCACGGCCGACAAAAAAAAAAAAAAAAAAACCATATGCAGGGATTAGGAGTGGTAGGCCTTGAATGTTTTCCTTATACCAATGTTTGTAGCAGTTGGGTTTCAGAAGATTTGTGAATTTGGACTCTGAAGCATAGATACAAGCTGGAGACAAATATTTGAAAATCATCAGCATAAAAATGATGCTCTGACTGCATGCCATCAATGGCTGCCTTCTTCCTATCTCACTGTTGTGCCACTCCTATTGTATGACCTGGGATCATTTTCCATGTAAGCTATTTGCATTTGAATCCATGTTCTAGAGTCTGCTTCTGAGGAGCCAGACCTCAGATAGAAACTGATGAAAAGGTAATAGAGGATGAGGAATAAAGGACACTAAATGTTTTCTTAGGACTTAGTTAAGAAAGTAGGGAAATACACAGGAGAATAATATCACAAGAGAATTCAGGACTACTTTTTAAGAAGGGAAAGAATTAACAGAAAGGGAAACACTGAAGAGGTCCTGGAAAATAATTTTCTCAAGAGTTTAGCAAACCAAAGGCAGCAGTAGAAAACAAAAATAGTACTAACATAGAGGGGGAAAATCCAAGAGTCTAGGGAAGGACAATAGTGGCCAGAAAGGCATGAACAGGTCAGACAGTCTTAATTCATCTAAGGTTTGGCTGACTTGATCAAAGATCACTTGAATAAGATTAGACCTCCTAACTATCTCTGATTTACCTTTTCAAATTCTCTACACTTAATTTGATCTACCACTGCTTTGATCTTGAGACTTCACCAATAACTTTTCTGTCTTCCTTTTCATTAAACTTAAGGAAATTATGAAGTTACTCACTTGAAGAATCTTTAAAACTAGAAATATATTTTATACAAGAAACTGAGTCCCTGATCCTCAGCACTACATAAGCAAAAAGAAAAAAGCCAGAAGTGTCTCTGTGGCTCAATTGGTAGAGCGCTAGCATTGAGCTGAAGAGCTGAGGGACAGTGCCCAGGCTCAGAGTTCAGGCCCCAAGACTGGACCTCCCCCCCACCAAAAAAAGAACCTGAGTCCCTGAGGAGATCTCACTTTTCATGTTTGTGAAATCGTGGTAGGAAACCAAGAGACCGTCTTTTCTACATTTAGGAACAAGCAAAAGCAAAGAGATTATCTGTAAAAAGTGTGTGGCTTGATATCAGAAACCCATTTTGAACTCATAACCATTGTGACATCACAATCACTTTGTGACATCACATTGTCATTGTGATATCACTAAACCATGTGGCATCAAAAACCTGTCCTGTACTCATAAATTTTGCAACATGCATCCGTTTTGGCATCTTAGGCCCTTTATGAGCTAATATTCTGGTATTAGCCTCATAATATTTCAAATATGACATGTGATATCAAAAATCCACTGTGACATCTTGAACATTATGACATCACACTGCCAGATATCATGACCATTGTGTTACATTATGAAAATAGAAACCAGTTAGGACTTGAGAACATTTGAGACAACACATACCGTTGGAGACACCACAGTACCTTTGTGAACACATATACTCATTGTGAATTAAAGAAAATTGAGACCCATCATGCCATTGTGACAGCACCAACCCTTTGTGTCATTACAATCCTATTATGACCAGTATGGCCTCACCAATTAATTGTGACATCAAATCGTTATTATAACATGATATTTTGACATCACACTGCCATTGTGATATCACTGTTCAGTTGTCTTTTTACATAGTTTGACCTCATAATATATATACAATGGAATTCTATACCTCCATCAGAAAGAATGACTCGGCCCCATTTGTTATGAAATGGAAAGGCTTGGAATAATTTATATTAAGGGATGTAAGACAGGCCCAAATAAACAGAGATCCCATGGTTTCCGTTATTGCAATTACTAGTATTTGTCTAGAACAAGCAGAAAAGGTACATATGACCACATAAGATGTACATATGACCATATAAGATGATACTAGCGAAGTGAACCCCAAGATAAGGACACAAGTGGTTTTATCTTCCTTGCTATTGTTTTTAATGTATTTATAGTGTGCTGATAGTTTCTTATGAATATTTTACCCCATGGAATATCTACTGTTGTCAATGTTTTTAGTGCCCTGCGTCTTGTATATACATTTTTCTAGTTTGGGGAGGGAAAGGGAAATGACAAAATGCTTAAATGAGGATACAAGTTGACCCATTGTAACAATGATATGTATAAGACACTATGTAGAAAACGAACTTAGGGGAGATGGAAGAGTTGAGGAGGTGGGGAGGGAAGGGATTGTAGGAGAAAAACAAAGGGGGTGGTAACAATGTTCAATAAGAAATATATTCATTAACTTACTCATGTAATAATGATCCCTCTATAGAGTATCTTTACAATAAAAATATATACAATAAAAGAAAATACTAAACAATAATTTATATAATTTCTAACTCTATTAAAATAATATAAAAAAACCATCAACGTGATCTCTCAGGGAAAGGGGTAGGGGCTGATCATTGCTGCCTCTACTACATGGGCTTAGTAAAAGGTCACCTGAAACAGTAGCCAGCACTTCTCACTTCCTCTTACCTGGTAAGATGGGGACTTGCCTGTCCCCTTACTGGCAGTAAGCCTTTCCTTTGTTCTTCCAAAAAAATGAGATTCCACCTCACCCCTGTTAGAATGGCTACAATCAAGAAATCTGGTGGCTGGGAAGGTGGCTCAGTGGTAGAGTGTTTGCCTTGCATGCATGAGGCCCTGAGTTCAATTCCTCAGCATCACATAAGCACAAAAAGTTGGAAGTGGTTCTGTGGTTCAAATGGTAGAGCGCTAGCCTTCAGCTGAAGACTTGAGGGACAGCACCCAGTCCAATAGTTCAGGCCACATGACCAACAAAATAAAAAAAAATCTAATAATAACAGATGCTGTTGGGAATGTGTCCAAAAGGGAACTGTACTTCTTTGTTGCTGGGAGTGGAAACTTCATACTGGAAAGCAGTAAGAAGATCCCTCAACAGATCCACATAGAGCTCCCCTTTGACCCAGCATCCCACTTTTGAGCATTTACCCAAAGAATCAGAAACAAGGCCATAAGAAATCTACCAACACAACTATGTTTTATCGCAGCATTAATGACCATAGTTAATATATACAACCAACCCAGCTGCCCCTCTATAGATGAATTATTAAAGAAAATGTCACAAAGCTACAATTATATCTGTATTTTGACATCACATTGTCATTGTGATATCCTAGAAACATTGTGAATGCTTATTCTGTAATTCCATTCTGTCTCAAATGTGGCATGTTGGTTGATGTCAGAAATGCATTGTGACCCCATTAGCTTTGTGACATCACAATCCCTTTGTAATATCACATTGTTATTGTGATATCATTAACCCACTCTGACATCACAAATTGGTCCTGTCCTCATAATTTTTGTGTCATGCATTCATTGTGGTATCAGGAATTTTGTGAACTCATAATCTGTGTTTGACCTCATGATACTTCAAGTATGAAATGTGATATCAGAAATCAACAGTGACCTCAGACCACAGAGACATCACACTGCCAGATATCCTGACATTGTATCACATTGTGACATCACAAACCTTTTAGGACGTCACATTTGTCACAACATATGCCTTTGGAGACATCACAGTCCCTTTGTGAACTCATATACTCAATCTGAGTTAAAGACAATTGATATCCCAAATGTAATTGTGATATTTCCAGAAAATTGTGATATACACCTATTTTAACCTCATCAATATTATGGCACCATCAACTAAATGTGACATCAAAACATTATTATGTCTTGATATAGTGACATCACATTGTGTTGTAATACCACTGTCCTATCTTTTTCCAAAAACGTATAATAGGACCTCATAACATTTTAGTAAATTCATGACCCTTTGGACCTGAAGCGCCTACAGTGTGTACTCATTGTGAACTAGTAGCAATTGAATTTTGACATGTGAGTGTGATATTATAATCGTTGTGACATCACAAACCAAAAGTAACCTCATCACCATTGTGACATAACAAACCAATTGGGACATGACATTGCCATTGTGACATCACAATCACATTGTGAAATGACAAATCTATTATGACTTGTTAGCATCTTTAAAAAATAAACACATGGTCTTTGTGATATCCCACTTCCTTTGTGTACCCGTATCCTCATTGTGAACTAACAGTTGAGATGTGCACATGAAAATGTAACATCACACACCCCTTGGGACATCAGGTCGATTGTCATCCCATTGTCTTTATGACACAAACTAATTGTGACATCACCAATCTACAATGACATCATAGCCATTTGACATCACTTTGTCATTGTGGTGTCCTAGACACATTGTGAATTCCTATTCTGTGACTTCAATCTATTTCAAAAGTGGCATGAATTTTGACATCAGAAACCCATTGTCACTTCATATCCAGTGTGACATCACATTGCCATTGTGATAACACTAATCCACTGTGACATCACAAATCTATCCTGTTCTCATATATATTTGACCTGCTGCCATTGTTATATCTTAAACCTCTGTTAGCTCATAATCAGTTTTTTGACCTCATTATATGTCAAGTATGACATGATATCAGAAACTGTGACATTATGACCATTGTGACATCACACTGCTAGGTGTCATGAGTATAGTGTCACATGGTGACATCCCACACCTGTAAGGACTTCATCACTTTTATGAAAGCACATGCCTTTGGAGACTTCAAAGTCTCTTTTTGAACTCATATACTCATTGTGAATTAATGTAAATGAGGTCTGCCATTCCATTGTGACATCACCAACTGATTGTGATTTCACAAACATTGTTACACCACCAGTATGGCATAACCAATTGTGATATCAAAACATTATTATGGCATGATATTGTGACATCACATTGCCATTGTGATATCGCTGTCCCATTGGGTTTTCACAAACCAATTATGACTTCACAATAATTTAGAAAATGTATTGCCTTTGGGATTTCAAGATTTAGCTGTGTACTCCTATCCTCATTGTGAACTACTAGCATTTGAATTTGGGTGTGATTGGGATATTACGAACCCATTGTAACATCAATAATCCATTGTGACTTCACAAGCACTGTGGAATCACAAACCCATTGTGATATCACGTTGCCATTGTTATATCACTAAAGTACTGTGACATCACAAACCTGTTAGGACTGCAGAATATTTGTGACAACACATGCCTTTGGAGATATCACAGTTCCCTTGTGATTTCATATACTCATTAAAACAATGAAAATTGAGATCCGGCATGCCATAGTGACATCACCAACCCATTGTGACATCACAAAACCATTGTAACTTCATCACCAGTATGGCATCACCACCCAATTGTGACATCAAAACATTGTTAAGCCATGATATTTTGACATCACATTGCCATTGTGATATCACTGTCCCATTGAGTTTTCACAATTTGATTATGACCTCATAACATTTTAGAAAATTCATGACCTTTGGGATTTCAAGTTCCTCATTAACGCCTATCCTCATAGTGAAATAGTAGCAATTGATATTGGACATATTGTGATATTAAAAACTCTTTTTGATATCACAAACCCAAGTTACCTCATTACCTCTGTGACATCAAAAAACATTGTGACATCACATTGCTAATATGACATCATGATTACATTGTGACAAGCCAAACTTATTTTGACCTCTTAACACCTTTGAAAAAGCACATGGCGTTTGTAACATCACAATTGCTTTGTGTACCCATATCATCATGAACTCAGGACAATTGAGAACAGACATGCCATTGTAACATCACAAACCCTCTATGACATTATCACCAGTATGACATGACACTGTCATTATGACACCATCAGCTCATTGTAATATCACCAAACTACAATTACATCATAGCATTATGACATCAGATTGACATTGTGATGCCATAGATACATTGGCAGTGCCTATTCTGTGATTTCATTCTAATTCAAATGTGGCATGTGTGTTGATAGCGGAAACCTGTGACCTCATAACCTTTGTCATCATCAAAATCCCTTTGTGACATCATATTGCCATGGTGATATCACTAACCCACTTTGAGATCACCAACCTGTCTTGCCTCTGTAATTTTTTGCCATGCAGCCATTGTTATATCTGTGGCTCTTTGTGAGCTCATAATCTTTTTGTGATTTCAAAATATTTCAGGTGTGATGTGATATTACAAATCCACTGTGACATCATGACCACTGTGATATGATACTGCCAGACATGACTATTGTGTCACATTGTGAAATCTAATACCGTTTAGGAATTCAGAACATTTGTGACAACACATGCTGTTGTAGATATCACCATCCTTTTGTGATCTCATATATTCATTGTGAGTTAATGACAATTGTGATTTGGCATGCCATTGTGGCATTACCAACCCATTGTGACATCACAAAACTATTACCTCATCACTATTATTGAATCACCAAATAACTGTGACAAAAACATTATTATGATATGATAGTGTAACATCACATTGCCATTGTGATATAGTTATCCCATTGTGTTTTAAAAAACCTCGTATGACCTCATAACATTTTACAAAACTCAAGGGATTTGGAGCTTCAGGCTCCTTTGTGAACTTGTATCCTCATTTTGAACTAGAAGCAATTGAAATTGCAATGTTATTGTGAAACTAGAAACTAGTTGTGACATCACAATCCCATTCTGACTTCATCGACACTGTGACAGTCCAAAATTATTATGACATCTTAGCACCTTTGAAAAAATGGCCTTTGTGACATCACAGTTCCTTTCCTTTCTATACACATATCCTCATTGTGAACTAATGACAATTGAGATCAGAGATGCAATTGTAACACCACATACCCTTTGGGAAATCATCACCAGTGGTTCAACCCCTCATTGTGGTTTCAGAAAATATAATGACATCATAGCATTAAGACATCACATTGTCATTGTGACATCATAGACATGTCATGATCATTGATGTCACAATTAGTTGGTGATGCCATACTGGTTGTCAGGTCACAATAGGTTTGTGATGTCCCAATGGTTTGGTGAGTCACAATGGCATTCTTGATCTGAAATTGTTTTGTGATGTCACAGTGGTGATGAGGTCACAATGGGTTTCTGATGTCATAATGAGTTGTAATATCACAATATGTCCAATTTTAATTGCTAGTAGTTTACAGTTAGAATACACATTCACAGAAGGAGCTTGAAGTCCCAAACAGCAAGAATTTTCTAAAATGTTATAAGCTCATACTAGATTTTTGAAAACACAATGGGACAGTGATATCATGATGGCATAGTGATGTCACAATATCATTTCAAAATAATGTTTGATGTCACAATTAGTTGAGAATGCCACACTAGTATTAATGTCACAGTACTTTTGTGTTGTCTCAGTGGGTTGGTGATGTCAAAATGGAATGCTGGAACTCAATTCTCATTTGTTCAAAATGAGTATATGAGTTCACACAGGGACTGTGATGTCTCCAAAGTTATTTGCTGTCACAACAGTGATGAAGTACTAAGAGGTTGGTGGTGTCACAATGTGACATTATGGTCATGACATCTGGCAGTATGGTGACACAATGGTCATGTCACAGTGGATTTCTGATATCACATGTCATACCTTAAAAATTATGAGGTCGAAAACAATTTATGTGCTCACAAAGTGCCTCAGATATCAAAATGGTAACATGTTACAAAATTTATGAGGACAAAACATTTTTGTGAAGTCACAGTATGTTAGTAATATCATAATGGCAATGTGACATGACAAATGGATTGTGATGTCACAATGGCTATGAGATCACAATAGGTTTCTGATATGAACCCATAGGACATATTTGAAATATAAATAAATCCCAGAATAGGCATTCACAGTTTGTATATGATGCCACAATGACAATGTAATGTCATAATGCTATGATGTCATTGTCATATTGTGATGTCAAATTGAGCTTATGGTGTCATAATGACAATGATATGTCACACTGGAGAGTTTGTGATGTCACAATGTTATGTCTGGTCTCAATTGCCATTAGTTCACAATGAGGATATGGGTAGACAAAGGGACTGTGATGTTACAAAGCTCATATGTATTTTCAAAGTTTCTAAGAGGTCACAATATGTTTGAGATGTTACAATGTGATTGTGGTGTCACAATGGTAATGTGATTTCACAATTTTTTTTTGATGTCACAGTGATGATGAGGTTGCAATGGGTTTGCGATGTCATGAGTTTGTAATCTCAAAATAACACCTCTAATTTCAATTGCTATTAGTTCACAATGGAGATACCATAATAACCAGCAGGGCCCCAATTATCCACTGGCCCAGTTAATCATCATGGCCCCCTGGCCTGGTCAAACTGAAGAGGGAGGAACATGCTAAGATGAAAGGAATAAGCAAAAACAGTGGTAACAAGTTTGCAAATGTGCAGACTGAACTTGTGAAAAATGGTTACAGGCTCAAGCCTTCTGACTGCTTATATCTGGTTATGTCACCTGGTAAATTGCCCTAGGCCACTGCCTCAAACTATCTTGAAAACTAGTGGAGCCTCAGCCTGACAAGCATATGTAATATATGTAGAAAGTTGCCAGCATGTAAATTTACATGGAGAGGGTGTATATGTGAAGAACCTCACTTGGTAAATTTGGGCAAGTGGACTTCACAGAAGGAAAACCTGGAAAGTATGGTTATTGGTATCTCTGACTACTAGTGGTCACTTTTTCAGGCAGGGTTAAGGCATTCCCCCCAAAAAATGAAACTGCTAAGGTAACACCTAAAAATTACAGCATGAAAGAATTCCTAGCTTTGGCTTACCCTTAGCAGTGGGGACTGACAATGGCCTGGCCTTCACAGCCCAAGTTACTGAATTATTACCTAAGGCCCTAGGAATAAATGGGAAGTTACATTGTATTTATACACCTCAGAGGTCAGGGCAGGTAGAAAGAATGAATAAGACCGTAAAGGAAACATATTAATTACAGACACTGGCCATGACTGGGTAAGCTTCCTCTCCTTTGCTCTCCTTCAAGCAAGATGCATCCATTATGTTAAAGAACTCCCTTCAAAATAATTTATGATAGACCACCCCCTTTGGTTCCTAAACTTGGGAAAGCAATATTAAGAGAAATGTCTAACCACAAACTTGTCCAGTCCCTACAGGCTTTGCAACATGTTTTTTGAATATATATATATATATATATATATATATATATATATATGTATATATATATATATAGTAAAAAATGTATGGAATGGTTACACTTACATGAGTAGGGTAACAAGTACATTTTGTAGCAAGCATTGCTACCTCCTCATTTGTTTTCCCCCTACCATCACTTTCCTCCACACCTCCCCAACTCCTCCCACCCCCACCCACCCCACATTGTAAAGGTCATTTTCAACATAGTGTCCTGTACATCTCATCATCACCATGGATGAGCCTGAATCCCCACTAAAGCGTTCTGCAATATCCCTTCTCCCTCCCAAATTATATATATATATATGTATATGTATATGTATATGTATATTACATATAATATATAATATAACATATGTAATATATTGCATATATTATATGTAATATATGTAACAATGCAATAGGGTTCCCTTTTGTCCACATCCCCTCCAGCATATGTTATTACTAGATTTCTTGATTATAGTCATTCTAGCTGGGGTGAGTTGGAATCTCAGCATTGTCTTGATGTGCATTTCTTTTATGACTAGAGAGGTTGAGCATTTCTTCATGTGTCTATTAGCCATTCTTATTTCCTTTTCAGAGAATTCTTTCTTTATGTCTGTAGCCCATTTGTTAATCAGGCAGTTGTTTCGTTGAGGATTTGTTGTTGGGGGATTTAGTTTTTTGAGTTATATGTATATTTTAGATATGAGACCCTTGTCTGCTGTATGGCTAGTGAAGATCTTCTCCCAGTCTGTGGGCTTTCTTTTGATCTTGTCAGCTGTGTCCTTTGCCTTGCAGAAGCTCTGTAGTTTCAAGCAATCCCATTTGTCCAATCTTTCTTTGATTTGGTTTGTTTCTGGTTATCTATTTAAAAATGTAAGCCTGTGCCAAGGAGCATTAGGGATTTTCCTATTCCTTGCTGTAATGTTTTCAGGAAGTCTGCCTTTATTTTTTTTTAATTTAAATTTTATTTTATTTTATTTGAGAGCATACTGTACAGAGGGGTTACAATTACATTGGCAGGATAATGCATACATTTCTTACCAAGCATTGCAGCCTCCTCCTTTGTTTACCCTTCACCTCCCTTCCCAGCCTCCCCCCTCCCCCCCCCACCCAATCATACCCCCTCCCCCCCCACCGACATTGTAAAGCTTGCTTTGACATGACATTTTGTAATTCTCCTTGTTGCAACAGGTCCACCTGAATCCTTAAACGACTTGTTTGTCCCCATCTCCTCCACATGTTTTACTGACATCAAATAAAGTGAAAGTGGGGGTTACACTGTGGGGGAGGGACATACAAAGCAACAAAGAGATAATCTTATAAATGCATTACAAACACATAGTCTGCCTTTATTTTGAGGTCTTTGATCCATTTGGAGTTGATTCTGATGCAGAGTGATATACATGGATCTAGTTTTAGTTTTCTACAAGTGTTTAACGAATTTTGCCAGCACTATTTACAGAAAAGGCTATCTTTCTTCACTTCTATTTCTTTAGCTCCCTTGTCAAAGATTAGGTGGCTATAGTCTGTGGGTTCATTTCTTCAGTCCTATTCCATTTGTCCTCAGGTCTGTTCTTGTGCCAGTACCTAGCTGTTTGGATTACTGTGGCATCATAGTAGAGTTTGACATTTGGAACTGATATTCCTCCAGCACTGTTCTACTAAGGATTGTTTTTGCTATTTGGGGTCTTTTAGTATTCCATATAAATTTTTGGTTGCTTCTTGTATTTCACTGAAGATGTGGTTGTAATGTTGAAAGGTATTGCATTGAATTTGTAGATAGCCTTTGGCAGTATAGCCTTTTCACAATCTTCCTAATCCAAGAACATGGGAGGTTTTTCCAATTGCTTAGTTCTCCTTTAATTTCCTTTTTCAGGTTTTTAAAGTTTTCATCATACAGGTCCTTTAACTCTTTTGTTAACTCCTAAGTATTTTATTTTTTGTGGGGCTATTACAAAAGGGGTTGCTTTCCTAATTTCAGCCTCGTTGTTCTCATTATTGGCATACAAGAATGGCATTGATTTCTGAGTTACTTATGTACCCTGTTACTTTGCCAAAGATTCCAATCACCTTATGTAACTTGGGAGTGGATTCCATGGGGTTTTAGAAATACAATATCATGTCATCTGCCAAGAGAGAGTTTTACTTTACCCTTCCCTATTTGGATCCCCTTTATGTCTGCATCTTTTCTTACTGCTGTAGCTAGGCATTCTAATACTAGGTTGAAGAGGAGTGGGAGTGTGGACACCTTGTCTTATTCCTGAATTTAGAAGAAATGGCTTTAACTTTTTGCCATTAAGTATAATTCTGGCTATAAGTTTGTTATATACAGCCTTTATTATATTAAGGAATGTTCCATGGATTCCTAGTTTTTCCAGAGCCTTTATCATAAAGGAGTTTTGGATCTTGTGAAATGCTTTTTCTGCACCTATTGAGATAATCATAAGGTTCTTATCCTTTTTCTTGATGTGATGAATTATATTAATCTTTTTGCATATATTGAACTAGCTTTGCATCCCTGAAATGAATCCTGTTTGATCATGGTGTATGATTTACTTGATGAGTTGTTGAAGTCTATTGGCCAAGAATTTGTGAAGAAGTTTTGCATCAATAATCATAGAAATGGTTCTATAGTTCTCCTTGATGAGTCCCTGCCTGGTTTGGGGATGAGGGTTAGGCTGGCTTCATAAAAAGAGTGTGGTAATTAATTTTTTGCTTTCAATTTCATTGAAGAGATAGAGGAGTATTAGTGTGAGGTTTTCTTTGAAGGACTTGTAGAATTCAGCTCTAAATCCATCAGGTCCTGGGCTTCTCGTGGGTGGGAGGTCTTTTATTGCTGCTTCTATTTCAATGCTTGGTATGCGTCTGTAAAGTTGGTTTAAATCAGCTTGGTTTAGCTTGGGCATGTCAATATTTGCTAGAAATTTGTCCATATCTTTCAGATTCTCAAACTTATTAACAGAAAGGTTTGAGACATATCCCCTTAATATATTCTGAATCTTGGCTCTTTCTGTGGTGATGTTTCCATTCTCATCTCTGAGTTTGTCTGTTTGGGTGTGTTCTCTTTTTTCTCATAAGGTTTTGCTAAGGGTGTGTCAATATTATTAATTTTTTTCAAGGACCCAATCTTTCTTTTGTTAATTTTTTAGTTTTCTCAGACTCATTCATTTAATTAACAAATAATGTTAATTATTTGTTTCCATCTACTGGATTGGGGGTAGTTTGTTGTTCTTTTTCAAAGAGCTTTAGGTTCCTAACTGAATTGTTGGTTTCAGGTCTTTCCAATTTGTTAATATAGGAACTCAGAGCTATAAACTTGCCTCTGAGTACTGCCTTTGCTGTACCCCAGAGGAGCTAATAGTTTCTGTGTTCATTTTTGTTAAATATCATGAACATTTGAATTTCCTTTCTAATCTCTTCCATGAACTACTGGTGGTTCGACAGGGTGTTTTTCAGCCTCCATGTATTATAGAACTTTCTTTGGTGGCTTTTGGTATTGAGTTCTAATTTTCTTCGCTTGTGGTCTGAGAGATTGCAGGGCATAATTTCAATGTTTCTGAATTTGGACAGATTTGCTTTGTGGCCTAGAATATGGTGTATTTTGGAGAATGTTCCATGTGTTGCTGAGAAGAAGGTGTAATCTGCTGCTGCTGTGTGAAATGTTCAGTAAATGTCTGTTAAGTCTAGTTGCTCTATACAGATTTTGAGATCTTATGTTTCTCTGTTGAGTTTTTGCTGGGTTGATCTATCTAGTGGGGATAGTGGTTTGTTAAAATCTCCAACAATTAATGTTTTGGGGTCTATGTGAGATTTGAGGAAAAGTAGTGTTTCTTGGATAAATTTGGGTGCTCTATTATTTAGTGAGTAGACATTAGAATCGTAATATCCTCCTGAAGGAGAGATCCCTTAATTAGTATGTAGTGATCTTCTTTATCAGTTCTCATTGATTTGAAGTGCATTTTCTGTGATATTAGGATTATAACTCCTGCCTGTTTATGTGGGCCATTTGCCTGATATATTTTATTCCAGCCTTTCAATTTCAGAATATGTTTATTTTTGTGAGCAAAGTGTGTTTCTTGAAGACAGCAGATAGATCTTGCTTTTTTTTGATCCAACTGGACAATCTATGTCGCTTCATTGGAGAGTTAAGACCATTAATATTAAGGTTTAGGATTCAAAGGTGTTTGTTCTTACTTTTTATCCATAGTTAGGTGGAAAGCTGGGCCTTGGCTGTTCTTGTTGTGATTACATATTTCAGGCCATTCTTGCTTTTATGGTGTCCGCTGAGAAGTGAGGTGATTCTGATTGTGTTATCTTTATATGTGATGGTTCTCTTCTCCCTGACAGCTTTAAGTATTTTTCCTTTAGTGGCTATTGAGCCTGTACGGATTATAATGCGGTGGTGGGATGATCTGTTCTGGTGTGGTCTATTTGGGGTTCTAAAAGCTTCTTGTATTTTGAGGGGTCTGTCCTTTTGTATATTTGGGAATTTCTCGCTAGGATTTTGCTGAATATATTTCCTAATCCATTGGCTTCCCTCTCCAGGCCCTCTTTATACCTATTATTCTTAAATTAGGCTTTCTGAATGTATCCTGTATTTCCTGCAGTGATCTGTCATACTTCTTAGATTTATTATGAATAATTGTGTGCTCTGTCTCTATGGAGTCTAAACTGTCTTCAGCCTCCAATATTCTTTCTTTGGCCTCCTCCATTCTTCTTTGAAGACATTTTACTTCACTTTCTATAACCCTTCTTATTGCTGTTCTTTCTTTTTTTCAAGCAGTTAAAAATTTATTTTTATTAAATAGTAAGATTTACATATAAACATAAACATTGACACTATACAAAGAAAATACTGAACATATCTCTGTAAAATACTGAACATATGTCTGTTGTTTGGCACTTTATCTTTTTGCATTCAAAAGTCAAATCTTGTCCTAAATGCCATTATAAGTGCCTATGTGTAGATGTATTTTCATTTAACAAGGGCATTCTTCCTCTTGGATAGTATTTATTCTCCTAAAAATTAAAATTTTATCTCTTTGTACTAGATTGTTTGCCTAGACATGCTAATCTTGACAGAAATGATTTATAATTTTGAAAATATAACTAAATTTCACAGAGCCCTTGAGGAAGCTTACAGGAGTTTGTATTAGAGAAATGGTGGTTGCATTTTAAACGGGAAAAATGCTCAAAAGCAGACAATTCAGATATTAATTAACTGCATAATCTGAATTACAATATTAAGTCAAGATCAAGGAAATTTTTATATCTCGAATTATTGATTCTTCATAACAACCAAATAAGTGGCATAATTCAAATTATTCCCTAATTATTTGTGCAACTGAGAAGAGAAAATAGATTTTTAACTTTGCCAAGCTCAACCAGGTATTATATACTATTGCTGGGAAACTCAGCCAAATTCCTGAGTGCTCACCACAAATTTCTGTTTTCTCCTTTCTGTAATAGTATAGTTTTTCAGCAACCTGAATAGATTTAGCAGGGTTTTTTTTGTTTGCTTGTTTGTTTTTGTCAGGTGGGGCCCGAACTCTGGTCGAGGATGCTGTCCCTCAATCCTTCATCTCAAGGCTAGCGCTCTACCATTTGAGCCACAGTGTCACTTCTGGCTTATTCTGCTTATGTGGTGCTGAGGATTTGAACCCAGGGCCTCATGCATGCGAGGCAAGCACTCTACCACTAAGACATTTTTTTCAGCCCTGCAGGAAAATTATTTTGCAAATCAGTGCACTTAAATTTATTTTCTGTGTCTGCTGTACTTAGATGATAATTGTCATCAAGAGAGATACATAAAAATGTGCAGTTCCTGGGCAGGGGTGGTTCATGACCAGTTCTAGATGTACTGGAGGTTGAGATCTGAAGATCCCAATTGGAAGCCAGCACAGAGAAGACAAATTCTAGAGACCCTTATTCCAATCAAACACCAAAGTAAAGTGCTCAAATGGCAGAGTTGTAAATTAAGGAAAAAAAAACTGGGAGAAAATGAGGAAAGAGGTGACACTGTTCAAAAAGAAATATACTCATTACTGACTTATGTGATTGTCATCCCTCTGTACAACAATAAAAATAACCACTCTAAATATAGCAGAAGGAAATGATGAGTAAGAATGTGAGGCTCTGATTTCAGCCCTTGGCACTGGCTCACAAACACGTGTACGCTTGCAAAAAGTTGCAGCTCCACAGTTCTTAGTATATTACCATAATTATGAACTCCTAGAGCAAGTAGCTCAGATGTTAGTCCTATCCTACACAAGTTCATGCCATTTATATTCTGAATTTTCTTAATATTGCTTGTCTATCCATCCCTTCTGAGTATAACTGCTATCATGTAGAGAGGCAGAATGTCTTCTTTTTGATTGTAATTTACTGAACATATAAACCTACAATTATCTGTTCTCAGTGATTTTAGATTTTTGTAGTTTATTTTTTACATTTAAATTCAATTTTGAATTAGCATGTATTAATTCTATGAGAGGTTCTATTGTTATAATTTTCTAAATGTGCAAACATGGTTTGAAATAACTTACCTTCTCTCTTATATCATTTGTCTTCCTTTTTTTAATGTTTACCTAATTGTCTTTTGTTTATTTTTTTATTGTGAAAATACTGTACAGAGGGGTACAATTACATGGGCAAGATAGTGAGTACATTTCTTATCAAGAATTGTAGCCTCCTCCTTTGTTTACCCTTCCCATCCCTTCCCATCCTTTCCCCCCACACCCAATCCTCCCCCCCCCAAGTTGTAAAGTTCATTTTTGACATGACAACTTATATTTCTCATTGTTGCAACAGGTCCACCTGTATCCTTATTTAAATGACTGGTTTTCCCCTTCCCCTCCACAAATTATACCGGCATCAAATACAGTGAAATCAGGGGTTATACAGTGGGGGAGGGACATACAAAGCAACAAAGAAGTAATCTTATAATTGTGTTAGAAAGAAATGCATGAAATAAAAAAAACATTTAAATTACATACCTTAGGGTTCATTTTCCTAACATCACCTTATCTGACCTTTTCTGCTTGACTCAGACATATACTAGATATTGCAAATAAGGGAAATCATGGGACCTATGTTTCTTTGGGCCTGGCTTACTTCACTTAATATAATTTTTTCCAAGTCTTTCCATTTCCTAACAAATGGGGCAATGTCATCCTTTCTGATGGAGGCATAGAATTCCATTGTGCATATATAACACATTTTCTTGATACATTCATCTACTGAGGGGCATTTGGGTTGGTTCCATATCTTAGCTATAGTAAATAATGCTGCAATAAACATAGTTGTGCTGGTAGCTTAAGTGTGGTCTTGTTTGTAAACATTTGTGTAAATGCCCAAAAGTGGGATTGCTGGGTCATAGGGGAGCTCTATGTGGAGTCTTTTGAGGAACCTCCATACTACTTTCCAAAGTGGTTCAACAAGTTTACACTCCCACCAACAATGAAGTAAAGTACACTTCTGTCCACATCCCCTCCAGCATCTGTTGTTATTAGAGTTCTTGATTTTTTCCATTCTAACTGGGGTGAGGTGGTATCTCAATGTTGTTTTTATTTGCATTTCTTTTATGGCTAGGGAGGTTGAGCATTTCTTCATGTGTCTATTGGCCATCCTTCTTTCTTCTTCAGAGAAGTTTATCTTTAAGTCATTAGCCCACTTATTTATTGGGCAGTTTTTTCTTTGCAGATTTGTTGTTGGGGGATTTAATTTTTTGAGTTCCAAGTATATTTTAGATATGAGACCCTTGTCCATTGTATGACTAGTGAAGATCTTCTCCCAATCCGTGGGCTTTCTATTGATCTTGCTAGCTATGTCCTTTGCCATGCAGAAGCTCTGTAATCTCATGCTATCCCATTTGTCCAACCTTTCTTTGATTTGCTGTGTTTCTGAGTCTCTTTAAGAAAATTTTGGCCTGTGCCAAGGAGACCTAGGGTTTCTCCTGTTCCATCCTGTAATGTTTTCAGGGTGTCTGCTTTGACTTGGAAGTCTTTGATCCATTTGGAGTTGATTCTGGTGCAGGGTGATATATATAAGGATCTAGCTTTAGTTTTCTACAAGTAGTTAACCAATTTTGCCAGCACCATTTACTGAAGAGGCTGTCTTTCTTCCATTCTATTTTTTTTAGCTCTCTTATCGAAGATTAGATGGCTATAGGTCTGCAAGTTCATTTCTGGGATTTCAATTTTATTCCACTGGTTCTGTGGTCTGTTCTTGTGCCAGTACCAAGCTGTTTTGATTACTATGGCTTTATAGTAGAGTTTGAAATTTGGTATTGATATTCCTCCAGCAGTGTTCTTTCCATTGAGGAGTGTTTTTGCTATTCGTGGTCTTTTATTGTTCCATATGAATTTTTGATTGCCTCTTCTATTTCCTTGAAGAATGAGGTTGGAATTTTGATAGGTTTCACATTGAATTTGTAGATAGCCTTGGGAAGTATTGCCATTTTCACGATGTTAATCTTTCCAATCCAGGAGCATGGGAGGTTTTGCCATTTTCTAAGTTCTGTTTTGATTTCCTTTTTCAAGTTTTTAAAGTTTTCATCATAGAGGTCCTTCACTTCTTGATTAAGTTAATTTCTAGGTATTTTATTTTTTGTGGAACTATTACAAATGGAGTTGCTTTCCTAATTTCAGCCACACTTTTCTCATTGTTGGCATACAGAAAAGCCATTGATTTTGGGGGGGGGGTTAATTTTCTACCCTGTTTTTTTGCCAAAGTTTTGAATCAGCTTGAGTAATTTGGGAGTGGAGTCTATGGGATTCTTTAAATACAAGATCATGTCATCTACAAAGAGGGAGAGTTTTATTTCTTCTTTCACTATTTGGATTCCCTTTATGTTTGCATCTTGTCTTATTGCTGTAGCTAGGCATTCTAATACTAGATTGAAGAGAAGTGGAGGGAGTGGACATCCTTTTCTTGTTCCTGAGTTAAGAAGGAATGGCTTTAGTTTTTTGCCATTAAATACAATTTTTTCCCTTCTCCTTCACAAATTATACCATCAAATACAGTGAAAGCAGGGGTTATACCTTGGGCAAGGGACACACAAAGCAACAAAGAAATCATCTTATAAATATGTTAGAAACAATTGCATGAAAGCAAAAACATTTGAATCCTTATCTTGGGGTTCATTTCACCTAACATTAATTTATCTGACCTTTACTGCTTGTCTCAGACATATACTAGTTATTGCAAATAAGGGAACTCATGGAACCTATGTTTTGGGGGGCCTGGCTTTCTTCACTTAATATAATTTTTTTTCCAAGTCTTTTCTGACACAGCACAACACCAGCTACAGACCTCTTGAGTAACCCAACTGAGTCCAATCTCTGGGGGTAGCAATTCCATGTGGGACCCCAAAGCCCTCTGACCCAAATCCACTTCCAAAAAGAAGGGATCATACCAGAACAAAACACGGACATAAGCTTTGTTCCTAAGGCTGTTCTGGCTACCTGGAAAAGTCTGGGACACTGTTGCAGGCCTATGATAGCAGTCTACAAACCTGAAACCCCCAAAACTCCCTGCCACCAAGCCTGAGAGTGGAACTCTAGATATCAAGCACCTTCTCCCATCAAAAGGCCATCTACTTCCAAACAAGCCACAAGGAAAGTTGACTAGAGCAAGACATCCAAGGTTCTATCAAGAATCTGCTCTGAGGACTATGGGGAGACTAAAGCTCCCCTAAAGAACTCCCCAAAAAACAATTCTTTAGTTTTTATTCTCGTTTTTGTTGATTTGTTAGTTTTTATGTCTGATCGTTTGTTGTTTGTTTTTATTTCTACGTGCTATTTAAGTGTGTTATTTAAGTGTATTGTGATTTAGGATTTGCTATTCCACTTAAAGCTTCTATTTTTCATTATTATTTGGTTTCTTCTTCCACTTTCTGATCTGCTAATTTGTCAGATTTTCTTCTTTATTTTCCTCTAATTCTCCCTTTCTCCTCTCTCTCCACATTATACTACTACTCCATCAGAGCTACCCTGCCTAGTTCTGTACACAAAGGCCTCCTTCTTCGTTTGTAAACAATAATTACAGGAGTTAACTTAGATTAAGTGACTCTCTAATAATATTTGAAAAATCTTTCTCTAATCTCAGCAAGTTTCCAAATACACTTCTTTTTCTCACCTTCATCTCAATCTGTAAGCTTCTCCCTACATAACCTTTCTTCAAATCCTTTTCCACCTCTTACACTTGGTAACAAGGTCTTTATTCTCATCTTACTACATATGCCCCTCCCCCAAGCTGTTCTTTTCCCTCTACTATCATTTTACCCAAGTTCTCTTTGGGGCTGGGAAGGGATGGGAAGGGGAAACAAAGGAGGAGGCTACAATGCTTGATTAGAAATGTACTCATTATCTTGACCATCTAATTGTAATCCCTCTGTACAGTATTTTCACAATAAAAAATAAGTTTAAAATAAAAAAACAATTTGTTTAAATAAGGATACAGCTGGACCCAATGCAACAATGAGATGTACAAATCTTTATGTCGAAAAATGAACTTTACAACTGTGATGAGGTGGAGGGGGGTGGGTAGGTAGGGGGACAGAGTAAGGGGGAGATGTGAAGGGATGGGAAGGGAAAACAAAAGAGTAGACAACAATGCTTGGTAAGAAATGTACTCATTATCTTGCCCATGTAATTGTAACTTCCTGTATGGTATTTTCACAATTAAAAAAAGAGTACTAAAAAAGAAAAACAGATGGAGTTGGCAGGTTCTCAGTCAGAAGGTCTGGGTGTTGGCAGGTCCAGGTGGGGGGTTGTCTCTGCTGAATCTCAAGGGTCTCCTCTGTGGTAGCGTGGCAAGTCCTGGTGTGGCAGGACTGAGTGGAGGTTGGTGCAGTAGGCTGTTTTGGGGTGTGGGGGGTAGTGCTGATGTGCAGCAGAGGCAGTGGGAGGTGGTGGGCAGTGGTGGGCAGCCTTGGGGGTGGCTGCTAGGTCTGTCAGCAGAGATGGCAGCAGCAGCTTTGTGGTGCAGCAGCTGTGAGAGCCTGAGGTCTGTGCAGGGTGGCAGCAGGGAGGGAGCAGGTCCCAGCAGAGTGCCTAGTTGGCAGTGCAGTGCAGTTGGCCCATAGAGCATAGAGCAATGGATTGGCTGTGACTGTGGTTTCCTGGGGTCCTTGTGTCAGGTTGGCAGGGGCACATGAAGATCCTGTCAGCACTGCAGGCACGGGCTGACTTTGGGGGTTTACCGGGTTGTGCCAATTTCTGGCAATTGTAATGGCAATATCGCTGAGTTCGCTCCTTCCCTGTACTCACCCTGGGGGCAGGGGTTCCAGTTTGTGGGGGGTGTTTGCTGACTTGGAGATCTTCACCAGATTCCCTCCTAACTTTGTGTGGGTCTCTCTATTTTTTCTGTGAAAATATTTGTAAGCAAGTTTAGATGGGGAGAGAGATAGTGGTATGGAATAAATTTCTAGGAAGAAGTAATTCTGCAAAGGGCATGTTCAGGGAAGTGAACAACTTAAGAAAATTAGAGATTTGTGACAGTTTCTCAGCAATTGCAGGCTGTGAATTAAATGGCCCAGAAAGGTAAGTGTGCTTACATAAGCTATATGCCAAGCTACTTTGAACAATGACTGGTTTGGTTTGCCACCAGAGTGTTCCTGCAGGGGTAAGAGTACTGGCTTATTTCAGATTGCTCAGCCTCAGGTCAGCCATGCTAGGCTCCTTGCCATCAGTATACCAGTTTCATTGTGTGCCATAAGAAAAACACTTTCTTTGATGCTTATCATGATCAGGACAATTGTGAGGGCCATAAGGTTTCAGACTATGACAATAAATGTATTTTTTCTTTCATTCTTTCATTCATTTTTGATGTTTCAGTGTTGTTCTGCCATAGGTCTTGCTGTGCCAGCCACAGTTGAGTCATACCTCCAAGCTTCCTACCAACACCTGAATGAAAGTATTACAGGTGTGTATCCATCTGTTTATTTCAATGAGATATTCTACGTTGTATGGTTTCCAACCTTGAATTGATTATTCAAACAAATCACCAAGACTGTATAATAAAAGAAAAAAAATTCTTTGGATGCTTGTATATGAGAGCAACAGTCAGCAGCTATGTTAAAGAGCCTTGTGTCCTGAGAAGGGTTGCATAGTGTTTATGCCTTTTAAGTTATGCCTGTGTGTCCCTGTTTGTATGTCCTGAGGTTTGAAATGAGGTCCAAGGTGCTGTCCTGAACTTTCTTTTCAAGACTAGTTCTCCATCACTATAATCTTGCATTTGAAAATTAATGTTTGCTTTGCATAATTGGAGTGGACAAAGGTGAGGAATTCCAGAGCAAGGGAATGCAACACCTATTTAACAATATAATCAATGAAAATTTTCCCCACCTCAAAAACGACCATCTTAACTACATCACAAAAGCTTATCGAACACCCAACAAGCAAGACCCCAGGAGAAACACTTCTAGACACATTATAGTAAAAATGATAGATCTGAATAATAAGGAAACAATCCTGCATGCAGCAAAAATGAAGAAGGAGCTATACTACAATGGGAAAAAAATAAGAATTACTGCAGATCTCTCCACACAAACAATGAATGCAAGAAAAGCCTGGGAAAGCACCATACGAGCCCTGAGAGCCAATAACTGCCAACCCAGACTGATCTACCCGGCAAAGCTAGCATTCACATTTGATGGAGAACTGAAAACTTTTAATAGCAAAGAAAAACTAAATGAATACATAAACATTAAGCCAGCATTACAAAGAATTCTAAGAGGGGGGACACAACCTGAAGAAAGCAGCCAGGAACTGGGGCCTGCCCCAAACAGGCGTTACTCAAAGTCTAACTGAGCAAGCACAGGAGGAAAGGAAAAAAGAAAAACTTAGGAAAACGGAATGGCAGGGACAACAATGCATCTCTCTATACTTTCTCTTAATATAAATGGGCTGAATTCGCCAATTAAAAGAAAACAAACTGAGGACTGGATAAGAAAACAAGACCCATCCATCTGTTGCCTTCAGGAGACCCACCTCTCAGCCAAACATACAAACAAACTCAGAGTGAAGGGGTGGAAAAGGATCTACCAATCAAACGCCCCCAGTAAGAAAGCAGGTGTAGCTATCCTGATATCTGACAAAATAAACTTTTCATTAAAATCAGTACAGAAAGACAAGGACGGACACTACATATTAATAAAGGGAACAATCCAAGAGGAGGATATAACCATCATCAACTTATATGCCCCAAATATGGGTGCACCCAGATATGTCAAACAAATGCTCTCAAACTTACAGAATAAAATAGATCCCAATACGATAATACTAGGAGACTTTAACACACCACTCTCACCAAAGGACAGGTCTACCAACCAGAGGATTGGCAAAGAAGCTACCGAATTAAGAGAGGCCATACTGCAAGCGGAATTAACTGACATCTACCGAGTATTTCACCCTAAAACAACACAGTACACATTCTTCTCAGCAGCTCACGGAACTTTCTCCAAAATAGACCATATCATAGTTCATGCAAGGGGGCTGGGATGTAGCTCAGTGGCAAAGCGCTTGCTTAGCAAGTGCAACGTCCTGGGTTCGATCCCCAGTACCAAAAAAGAAAAGACAAAAAAAAACACAGTTAAAAAAAAAAAAAAAAAAAAAAAAAAACCCAAACATAGTTCATGCAAGGAACTTAAGCAAATACAAAGGGATCGACATAATCCCCTGTATCCTATCTGACCACAGTGGAATCAAGCTAGCTCTCAATAACAAAGCATACCGCAGAAATTTCTCCAATACATGGAAATTGAACAGCACACTCCTTAACAATGCCTGGATAACAGAAGAGATCAGAGAAGAAATAAAGCATTTCCTACAACTCAATGAAAATGAAAACACCTCACAAAGAAACTTGTGGGACACAGCAAAAGCAGTCCTGAGGGGCAAATTTATTGCCCTCAGTGCCCACATCAAGAGAATGGAGACCAACCAAGTAAATAATCTCATGTTGCAATTAAAACAGCTAGAAAAACAGGAAAAAATGGGACCTAAAGCTACTAGAAGAAGCCAGATAACCAAATTAAAAGCAGAGATTAACCAATTAGAAAATCAGAAAACCATAACCAAAATAAACCAAACAAAAAGCTGGTTCTTTGAAAAAATAAACAAAATTGATGGCCCATTGGCTAGATTAATTAAAAAAAGAAGAGAGGAAACCCATATTAATAGGATTAGGGATGCCACGGGAAACATCACCACACGTACCCAAGATATCCAAACAATTCTAACAGACTATTTTTAAAAGCTATACTCTCTAAAGGAAGAAAATCGGGCAGAAATGGATGCATTTTTAGAGAAATACAAGTTGCCCAAACTGAGCAAAGAAGAAGTTAACCAATTAAATAAGCCAATATCCTATAATGAGATACAGGAAGCTATCAAAAGTCTTCCAACAAAAAAAAGCCCAGGACCAGATGGATTCACAGCAGAATTCTATAAGACCTTTAAACAAGAACTAACACCCATACTCCTCAAGCTCTTCAGAGAAACAGAGAAGGAAGGAGTGATCCCAAACTCATTCTACGAAGCCAATATCACACTCATCCCCAAACCAGGCAAAGACCCAACCAAAAAGGAGAATTACAGGCCAATCTCCTTGATGAACACAGATGCAAAGATCCTTAACAAGATTCTAGCTAACAGAATCCAGAAACACATAAAAAAAATAATTCACTATGACCAGGTAGGCTTCATCCCAGAGACACAGGGATGGTTTAACATACGTAAGTCAATAAATGTAATCCAACATATCAACAGAGCCAAGGTCAAGAATCACATGATTATCACTACAGATGCAGAAAAGGCCTTTGACAAAATTCAACATTCATTCATGCTAAAAGCTCTGGAGAAAATAGGAATAGAAGGAACATTTCTAAAAACAATAAAAGCCATTTATGACAGACCAATAGCCAATATTATACTTAATGGGGAAAAGCTACAACCAATTCTCCTAAAATCAGGAACAAGGCAAGGATACCCACTGTCTCCACTCCTCTTCAATATAGTCCTAGAACCCTTAGCCAGGGCAATAAGGCAAGAAAAAGACATTAAAGGGATCCGCATAGGGAAAGAAGAAGTTAAACTATCCCTTTTTGCAGACGACATGATACTATACCTCCACGATCCCAAAAACTAAATCCCCAAACTCTTAGAAATCATAAATCACTTAGGCAAAATAGCAGGATACAAAATAAACCCACAAAAATCAGTTGCCTTCCTATACACTGATAATGTACAGGAAGAGAGGGAAATAAAGGGAGCAACCCCATTCACAATAACCTCCCAAAAAATAAAATATTTAGGAATTAACCTAACCAAAGATGTAAAAGAACTATTTAGTGAGAACTATAAAAATTTAAAGAAAGAAATTGCAGAAGACACTAGGAAATGGAAAGACCTCCCATGCTCCTGGATAGGCCGACTTAATATAGTAAAGATGGTAATACTTCCAAAACTAATATACAAATTCAACGCAATTCCTATTAAAATCCCAATGATGTACATCACTGAAATACAGAAAACAGCCCAAAAATTCATATGGAACAACAAAAGACCTAGAATAGCCAAAACAATTCTAGGGGATAAAGACTATATGGGAGGGCTATCCATGCCGAACTTCAAACTTTACTACAGAGCTATAATAACAAAGACAGCATGGTACTGGCACAAAAACAGACCCGAAGACCAATGGAACAGAATAGAAGATCCAGAAATAAATCCACAGGCCTACAGCCAGCTGATATTCGACAAAGGAGCCAAAGACATACAATGGAAGAAACACAGCCTCTTCAACCGCTGGTGCTGGGAAAACTGGGCAGCCACATGCACAAAACTAAAAGTGGACCCCAGCCTATCACCATGCACCAACATCAACTCAAAATGGATTAAAGACCTTAACATTAAACCTGAATCTCTGAAACTACTGCAGGACAGAGTAGGAGAGACACTTGAACTAATAGGCACAGGAAGAAACTTCCTGAACAGAGTCCCAGGGTCACAACAAATTGGAGAGACTCGACAAATGGGACTACCTTAAAATAAAAAGCTTCTGCACAGATAAAGCTATTGCAACCAAGCTAGAAAGACAACCAACTAATTGGGAAAAAATATTTACCAGCAATATATCAGACAAGGGGTTAACATCCTGTATATACAGGCAACTCAAGAAACTAATCCCTCCCAAACCCAACAAACCAATTACTAAATGGGCAAGGGAACTAAAGAGGGACTTCTCAAATGAAGAAATAAAAATGGCAAAAAAACACATGAGGAAATGTTCATCATCCCTGGTGGTGAAGGAAATGCAAATAAAGACAACCCTGAGATACCACCTTACCCCAGTCAGAATGTCCCACATCCACAAATCAGCCAACGACAAATGCTGGAGGGGATGTGGAGAACAAGGAACGCTATTACACTGCTGGTGGGAATGTACACTCATACAACCACTTTGGAAAGCAGTCTGGAGGGTCCTTAGAAAGCTAAAGATTGACCTCCCTTACGACCCAGTCATACCACTTCTAGGCATCTACCCTGAACAACAGGAACCAATATACAAGGACACGTGCACCTCCATGTTTATTGCAGCACTGTTCACAATAGCTAGGATATGGAAACAACCTAGATGCCCCACCACAGATGAATGGATCCAAAAATTGTGGTATCTATACACAATGGAATATTATGCAGCCATTAGAAATGACAAAATAATGGCATTTGCAGGGAAATGGATGGAGCTAGAAGGAATCATGTTGAGCGAGGTAAGCCAAGAACGAAGAGACAAACAGTACATGGTCTCCCTGATAAGTGGATGATGAATCCAAAATGTTAGGTGATATGACAAAACTAACAGGACTTAAGAAACAAAGAACTCCCACTCATCTGGTTGAACCACTACTAAATATCCCCATGCTGCTGATCACATATATGGTATATAACATATGAGCACCATTATATATTACAGACTGTGATAGACAATTTGCTCCAGGAAAGTTAGAATGAACTTGTGACTTTAAATGAGCATCATTATTCCACAATACTGTGAATTTCCGGAAATTAAGTAATCACTTAATCATAATCAAAAAAAAAAAAAAAGAACCTTGGGGAAGGGAGGGAGGGAGGGGATGGTAGGGGGAAAACAATGGAGGGGGTAACAATGTTCAAGAGGAAGTGGAAGTGTACTCATTACCTCACTCATGTAACTGTAACCCTCTGTATAGTATCTTTACAATAAAAAAAAGAAAGAAAATTAATGTTTGTTTGTCATGGAGCTTGAACTCTGGGTCGACATTGTCCCTCAGTTCTTCAGCTCAAAATTAGCATTCTGTCCCTTGAGCCACAGCACCTGTTTTCTGGTGGTTTAATGGAGATAAGAGTCTCATGGACTTTCCTGCACAGACTGGCTTTGAACCATGATCCTCTGTTCTCAGCCTTCTGAGTAGCTAGGATTACAGGCTTGAGCCACTGGCATCCAGCTGGAAATTACTGGGTTTTTTAAACATAGCAAATATTACTGACAAATAAACAATTGTGGCCTCATCAGAAAGAAGCCCCTTTGCCTTCCACCATTGTCCCATTCCTATAATCTTACCTCAGAAGGATGAGAACTGGAGAATCCTGGTTTGAAGAAACTCCTAAAACCAAGTCCACAAAACTCTATCTGTAGTTAACTAATCAAAGTACAGAATGGAGGCCTGATTCATTTGGAAGAGTGTCAGCTGTGAGCAAGCAAACATGAGTTCATGTTCTTAGTTTAAGTGATTGCAAAATATGTAGATGACATCCAGGCAGACAGTCAAATAAGTAGAAGATGATAGATCACACTTTCTTGTTGCAAGTTGATCCCACAAGGTAAAACAGCTCATAATACTGGATAAAATATAACTTTTAAATTATGAATTAGATTTGAAATGATACCCAACACATACAATTCTTGCAGCTCCAAAAATAGCTCTTTGCACCCCTACAAATACCAGTTTTGTAAATCAGAGCCTTGCACTTTCTTGCCTTTGAATTCTCACCTAGCCGAGCTATAGATAGATAGATAGATAGATAGATAGATAGATAGATAGATAGATAGATAGATAGATAGATAGATAGATAGATAGATAGATAGATAGATAGATCGATCGATCCAATCATCTTCAGACCAGATATAACTCTCATTCCATGAGATTCAATTCCCTTGTCTTCCAAAAATTTCAGCATTTTCATTGTTCTGTTTCCATACATGAAAATAAGTTACATCAAGACTTAAAACCTTTAGCTTTGGGATAAACCACTTGGGTTAGCTGGTGGCATACTCATCATTAGACATTTCCAGTCCTGAGAATGGTGGTTACATCTATTGGGAAAGCAGAGGAGGAGCACTGGAGGGCTGCTTAAGCATCTTGAAGACCAAAGAGTACCAGATGGTTAGAGGAAGCCTTGGTTCTCCATCAGGTACCAGAAGAGGGGTGCAGAAAAGTTCTGGTAACTGTTGATTTTGCTATTAGCTTTCACAGAAACAGTACTCTAATTTTGAGTCAGGTGACCACCCACAAATACACTATTGGTGTATTTTCCAGGCATGAAATATAAATCCAGCAAAACATGAAATCCCTTGCAATGACTAATTTAACAAGAGCCCATGACTTTTTGAGAAGATTGGACCTGGGGCCTAAACCCAGGATATAGAGTGAAGGGAAAGGAAAGGCAATGGGCAGAGCAGAGTGACTGTGGCATCCCAAAATCGTTGATTAGAGTAACAGCAATTATTGTGCACTTCAGTCTAGTCTACATAGGTGGGTTTCAATACTGTAGTTGCATCTACTTACAAGGAATGGGACAATGGTTGGAGGCAAAGGGGCTTCTTCCCAATGGGGCCACATTTCTTCATTATATTTGTCAAAAATAGTTTTGCCATTTTTTTAAAGCAGTAATTTTCAGCTGGGTGCTAGTGGCTCATGCCTGTAATCCTAGCTACTCAGGAGGCTGAGAACTGAGGATCATGGTTCAAAGCCAGTCTGGGCAGGAAAGACCATGAGATTTTTAAGACTTTTTAATGTATCTAATCAAGTCTATTTCCTATTTAACCCTGACAAAAACAATGTGAAATGTGTAAAAAATATCAGGTTCAAACAAAAATCAATCCAGCAAGATACATTTGCAGTTTTAAAAGTTAAAAGAAAAGTAGTGCCTTGTAGTAAAGATTCTTACTCAACAATTTCAAATGTCTCAATGTCTGTGTATAAAGAGATTATGGCAAGGCACCAGTGGCTCATGTCTTTAATCTTAACTATGAAGGAGGCTATGATCAGATGAATTAGATTCAGTCAGCCTCGAAAGGAAAATCTGCGAATCTTTTCTACAGTTAACCAGCAAAAAGCCAGAAATGGAGATGTGGCTCAAGTGGGTACAGTGCCAATCTTGAGGGAAAAAGCCAATAGATAACCTTAGGCCTTGTGTTTTTGCATTTGAGTCTCTGTACACACACACACACACACACACACACACACACACACACACACACACACACACACACACACACAGATTATGGAAAGTTTGCCAGTTTGTAAAATGTGAAAGAAAAATTATTTTCAGAAATTTGCATGTTTTCAAGATGACTTACTTTCCTCTTGATGAAAGCAACAGCAATATGATTATGAGCATTTTAAATGTCTCTGGATTTAGTTAGCATAGTCCTTTAATAGTTCAGGAGTTTATCACTAGGCTTAATATAAGAACTCCTGTCTTTATAGAGTTAAAATAATTTTCTTTATATCATCAAGTGAGCTGGACATTACAAACAATTCTGTACCATTTTAATAGATTTTTTTTTGCATTTTGTAAACTGAATATGTCTTTTCGGGTGACTCATGAGAAAGAATAAAGCAACCAACCATTGTTTTTTAAGTCTTGCTGATTGCTGTCCCAAAGTATTGGAGGTGGTGCCTCTTTGAATTTGTTTCTTTCAATATTGAACTCGGACATAGCTAAGCATTTCCAATCTCTCTTCTAAAACTTACCTTAAGACTCACCTTTGAAAATTAATTAACTTTAAGATTTCTTGCCATTTAAGTTGCAGACTTTGATTCTGCAAATCTCAGGTGTCAGCTCTTGCAGTGTCATGTAGTTCTTGTGAGACTGTTTATTTTCCTGGTGTGTATAATTTGTTAGATGTACTCAGCTTACAGTCCCATTATAAGTTTCAAATACATAGAAAATACATCTGACTTTAATATTCTGATAAAACATTTAGCTCCTTCATGTACAAGTTCTATATCCATGAATTCAACTCACTTTGGATCACAAATATTTAAGAGAGTGATTTGATCTGTCAGGAAACTGTACATGCATTTCTTTTTCTCAGGGTTTCCTAAATAACAAAAATACTACTTGTAAAGCATTTATATAATATGGAGCATTGTAACTTCTTTAGATATGGGAGGATATGGGTGGGTTCTGACTTGATCATCTGTGTATTTTGGCACTTTTAAAATATAAAAAAGAAAGGAAGAGTGGGGTGGAAGGAGGGAGGCCCATCTTGGCGCCAGTTACTAGATACAAGGTCAACCAAAGGAGATCACCTGCTTTCTTGAGGTGGGCTAGGTCTGTAGGGTTTGTCCATTACACAATGGAGGCCTCTCTGCTTCAGAACTCCAGGAATTCCATTGGATGGCCACCAGGAAGCAGGAAGTATAGGTTCCTCGGGGCATTCCACTTAGGCTGTGCTGAATAATCCTGTCCAATTCAGGAAGAATCACAAAATGAGTGTGTTGTGTTCAAATAATTTTGGGAAGTGTCGGGTTAAACAGAAGTAAATGCTTCCTCAATGTCAAACACTTCAAAATGTTTACATGCTGATTTTTGTCATGAAGCTAAAACCTAACCTCTTTGCCAGGCAGAGGCTTCAAAGCTATACATGCCCATTGGTGGTTTGCCAGGAGGAACTTGACTGCCCTCTAGCTTTGCTGCTGAGAATTACCCATACAGGAATTACCTTTCATACAGAAATTACCTGTATGAAAGGGAATAGCCAGAGGGCAAGGGGGTGGGGATGGCGGCGTGGGAAAAAAGTCCAGTCTTTATTCTTTTCCTGGGCATGTGGTCAAGCCTGACACTTGCTCCAGTTCCAGAGCAGGTTTGAATGCAAGAATCACTACCTAATTCCTGAGAAGTAGGAGTTGGTGGGAGGAGAAACATAGTGGGAAAGAGCGTCATATTTAGTCTACACCTTGATTTATACCTGCATTAAACACCAGCTGCATCCCTTACAGCTGCACCCTTCTTTCCACTCCTTTGTTTAGATTGGCATTGGTTGACAAGGTGGTATAGTAGTTGAGGATCCAGCCTCTGGGCTTGAAAACTGGCCCTACTGTTTATTATTCTGTGTGCATAGAGGAGGTTCCTTGGCTTCTCAATGATTTGTAAAATGAAATCAGCTCTCATCAAGCTGCTGCACACATGAAATGCACTAATGGTTTTTCCATAATTCCTGGCATATATATATAAACATATATACATTTCTTATACATATTTATAGATATAGTATGTATTACATATATTATGTATGATATACATACATTATAAATAGTACAAAACACGTACATGATCACAACAAGAAAGCCAAGGCACAAAAATGTATAAAAAATGTATAAAATGTATAAAAAGGCAGGGACAGAAAACACCTCTCAGTCCTAACTCATAATATTAATGGTTTTAACTCTCCAGTTAAGCATCATAGATTGTCCAGTTGGATCAAAAAGCAAGATCCTTCTATCTGCTGTATTCAAAAGACACAACTTGCCCACAAAAATAAACATTCTGAAAGTGAAAGGCTGGAATAAAATATATCAAGCAAATGGCCCCCATAAAGAGGCGGGAGTTACTATACTAATGTCAGATAAAATAGACTTTAAATTAAAATCAATGAGAAATGACAAAGAAGGTCACTGCATACTAATTAAGGAAACTCTCCTTCAGGTGGATATTATGATTTAAAACATGTACTCACCAAATAATGGAGCACCAAAATTTATACAAGAAATGCTACTTTCCCTCAAATCTCACATAGATCCAAAGACATTAATTGTGGGGGATTTTACTACACTAATATCCCCACTAAATAGATCCACCCAGCAAAAACTCACCAGATAAACTACAGATCTTAAAATCTGCATAGATCAACTAGTCCTAACCAACATCTACCGAATATTTGACCCAGTCCAAACAGAGTACACCTTCTTCTCAGCAACACATGGAACATGAACCATATTTAGGCCACAAAGCAAATCTGTCCAAATTCAGAAACATTGAAATTATACCCTGCATTCTCTCAGACCACAAGGGAATAAAATTATAATTCAATACCAAAAGCCACCAAAGTAAATACTGTAACACATAGAGGCTGAACAACACAATTTTGAACCACCAGTGGGTCATGGAAGAGATTAGAAAGGAAATTCAAATGTTCATGATATTCAAAAAAAATGATCACACAAATTACCAACTCCTCTAGGACACAGCAAAGGCAGTATTCAGAAGCAAGTTTATAGCTCTGAGTTTGCACATTACCAAATTGGAAAAATCTGAAACCAACAATTTAATGAGGCAACTAAAGCTCTTTGAAAAAAGAACAACAAGCCAAACCCCAATCCAGTAGATGGAAGCAAATAAAATTAAATCCGAATTAAATGAATTAGAGTACAAAAAAGAACTATAGAAAGAATTAACAAAACAAAAAGATGGCTCTTCAAAAAATAAAATTGACAGACCCTTAACAAATCCTATGGAATGGAAAAAAGGAGAACACATTCACATAAACAAACTCAAGAGAGGACAGTGGAAATATAACTACAGAAACAGCCAAGATTCATAATATATAAGGGGATACTTCTCAAACCTTTATACTAATAAGTTTGAGAATCTAAAAGATACGGACTAGTTTCTAGCAAATATTGACATGCCCAAACTTAACCAAGATGATTTAAAACAACAGACCCATATGAAGCATGGAAATAGAGCAGCAATAAGAGACCTCCCACCCAAGAAAAGTCCAGGACTGGATGGATTTACAGCTCAATTCTACAAGGCCTTCAAAGCAAAACTCACACCAATACTTCTCCACCTCTTTAATGAAATTCAAAGCAAAAATTCACTATCACACTCTTTTTATGAAACCAGCATAACCCTCATCCCCAAACCAGGCAGGGACTCATCAAAAAAGAGAACTATAGACCTATTTTTTGATGATTATTGACAGAAAACTTCTCAACAAAATCTTCGCCAATCGACTTCAACAAGTCATGAAAAGAATCATACACCATGATCAAACAGGATTCATTTCAGGGATGCAAATCTGGCTCAATATATGCAAAGCAATATAATTCATCACATTAACAAGAGCAAGGATGAGAACAACATAGGTATCTCAATAGATGCAAAAAAAAACATTTGACAAGATCCAACACCCCTTTATGATGAAGGTTTTGGAAAAACTATGAATCCGTGGAACATACATCAAAATAATAAAGGCTATATATGACAAACCTGCAGCCAGCATTATACTTAATGGTGAAATATTAAAGCCATTTCCTCTAAATTCAGGAATGAGACAAGAGTGTCGACTCTCCCCACTCCTCTTTAAACTAGTATTAGAATGCCTAGCTACAGCAGTAAGACAAGATGCAGACATAAAGGGGACCCAAATAAGGAAGAATGTGTAAAGCTCTCCCTCTTTGCAGATGACATGATCTTGTATTTAAAGAATCCCATGGACTTCCCTCCCAAGTTACTTGAGCTGATCAGAAACTTTGGCAAAGGAGCAGGGAATAAAATTAACCCTATAAATCAATGACTTTCCTGTATGCCAATAATGAGAAGAACACGGTTGAAATTAGGAAAACACCCCCTTTTATAATAGTTCCACAAAAAATAAAATAGTAGGAATGAACTTAACAAAAGAGGTGAAGGAGCTCTATGACAAAATCTTTAAAACCTGAGAAAGGAAATTAAAGCAGAACTAAGCAAGGGGAAAAACCTCCCATGCTCCTGGATTGGGAGGATTACATCGTGAAAATGACAATACTGTCAAAGGCTAAGTACAAATTCAATGAGATACCTATTAAAATTGCAACCTCATTCTCCAATGAAATAGAAGAGGCAATCTAAAAATTCATATGGAACAATAAAAGTCTCTGAATAGCAAAAAAAAAAAAAAATCCTGAGTAGAAAGAACAGTGCTGGAGGAAGATAAATACCAAAATTCAAACTCTACTACCATAGAAAACTCTACTCTACTCAAACTCTACTCAAATTCTACTCTACCATAGAAATCCAAAGAGCTTGTACTGGCACAAGACCCAACCTGAGGACCGATGGAATAGGACTAAAGACCCAGAAATGAACGCACAGACCTATAGCCACCTAATTTTCAGTAAGGGAGCTAAAGAACTATATTGGAAAAAATATAGCCTTTTCAGTAAATGGTGTTTGCAAATAGGGCCACTTGCAGGTGGTCGGTGGCAGTTTCATAATTGACAAAAAAAGCAAGTTACCAAAGCAGAACCAGCAGTTTTTGTTTTTGTTTTAAACGAACTAGGACAAAGTTTAGGGGTGTCCCAGGAGCAGACTCACGTTGCCCCATATTTTTTCTGGAAAATAAAACCAATTACAAATACGGCAAGCAAAAGCAAAAGCAAAATGAGACACAGACAGACACGATTATACACAGAATGAGGAGGGATCCCAAAACCAAAAGTTACTTTTTAAGCAAGCCCCCGTCCAACTAGGACTGCTAGGACTGGTGGAATCGAGGGGTCCAGGCGTCCCTGGAACTCCGCAGCCGTAGGGGACTCTGCTGTGTCCAGCCTCACACTACTTTTGGCCTCACTCTGGCGCCTTCTCCCTTCTCTACCTAGGTCCACCGTGCTTACCTCGAGGCTTTTCTCGGAACTTCTCTCCAACAGCTAAGTGCCCACATACTGTCCTCCTGGCCAGGGACTTCAAACCCCCTCAGCTCTATCCTGGACAAGCCCCCATTAAATGTAGTAAGAAGACCCCCTACTCAGGGCAGGCAAGCCCACCTAATCTTCCAGAGTGACAGACTCTACTGCAACAAAGTTGTTAATAAGGAAGCAACTTTATTGAGGTTCCTACACTGACCAGCCAGGGCCTCAGCACAGGCTCGGGAGCTGATACTGTGACCCTGAGCGGCCCCCATTCTTTGGTTTGTAAAGACAAAATCCATGAGGTCGAGCCTGGTCATGCGCAGGTGACCAATGGGATCGTAACACACACAAAGGATTGTATGGTCATACCAGACCACACACAGATGGCCAATAGGTGGAGTTTACTGTAAGCATGTGCAAAAGGCAGGGTTTACCATAAAGCACGTGGTGTCACCAGTTGGAGCCAGATTACAACCTACCTGTTTTATGTGTCAGTCTTTCACTGAACAATCAAGGTGGGTTAGGTTGTTAAGGGGAGGGGAGCATAGAGGCATTCTTTCCATTCCAAGAACTGTGCTGGTTGGAGCCAAGGTCGAGTTAACCTTGTTTAGAGGGTTTTTTTCCCTAAAATCCCCAAAACAAAGGCAAAGCCTGGAAAGAAGCTGTCCCAGATCGAGTCGCCTCTCAGGGCCTACTTCTGTATATATGTGAGAATATAAATAGAAAACTTGAAGGGATAGGTTGGGTTGGGATAAGGGAAGGAAGAAAAGTGGAAAGTTTGACAATGATCCAGATGTATTGTACATTGAAGTGTACATACACTCTATTCAACATACATACATACACTCTATTCAACACTGACATGATGAAGCAAAACCCTTTGGACTACTAGCTAAAGATTTAAAAAGTTTTGTTTTAATATTAAGAGACCAGAAGCATAAACCTTTAAAGATAAATAAGAGGATAGCATTGACATATTGTTGAGGCTGTGCTCTTTACCATACAAAATTTAATAAGTGTCAAGTCTGCTGCAAATATAAATTTTATTTGCCAATTCTTTTTGCAAATTGCTTAAAATATAAAGAAAGAAATTCCAATATCTCTTCACTTCCAAAAAAAATCTTATAGACCTTTAGGTTTCTCAGTTGTTTCTAAATATCTTAATGTAATGCACTATTGAAACTAATTTCATTCCACATTTAAATTTAAATTTAAAATCATTAAAGTCTTTTAAAAAGCGCTCACTCCAGCACAGGTATGGATAAATAACTGATGTGGTCAGAAGCAGAATTATTCAGAAGACTGTAAATGGATGCTTACCTAGTTTCCACTCTGCTGGATCATAGAATACAAACTGTCCTAATTGAAAAAATTTAGCTTTCCCAGGTTTTCTGCATATATATACTCCATCAATATTTTGTTATTAGAGGATTATTCAAGATTAGCTATATGTTGATTGATAATGACTGAGCATGACAGAAAGGTGAGGGAAATCCATCTACACTTCAGTGAGGTTCTGACTTGGTGTTTCACAAAGTGTTATGAAAGCTCTCCATGAGAAATCTAGCAGCTGCATTTCTAAAAAGTTCTTGTGTGCTTACACTTTCTGATACTATCAATTCAAGTACTTCTCCTTGGAGTTCCATACTATTCAGTGATGCTGTATTAGCTCCTTGTTTTGCAGACTGGTCTTGGTGATGAAATTTGTGCTTTTCAAAATTGCTCCCCTAATTCCATCCATAAAATGTGGGCAAAAATTATCTGAAAAAAATTGTATCTATTAATAGTGCATATACTTTTATTTTTCATTACAAACATAGAATGTAGTAAAAATTTTCATAGCAATTACTCTGTACTAGGTTGTGGGCAGATTCTAATGTAAGTAATATGCTGTGTTCACATAGAGAATTTGACTATCCAAAGTGTAATATGCCTCTGGTCCTAAAACCAATACCTTACTGATGTGACAAATACAACTTCCTATAAGTACAGAAATTTTCCTCGTATCTTTTTAATATATATTTTTATTGTAAAGATACTGTACTGAGGGGTTACAGTTACATAAGTAAGGTAATGAGTACATTTCTCATTTTTTCTCTATTGTCGTTCATAGGGCTTGAACTCTGGGCCTGAGTGCTGTTCCTCAGTTCTACAGCTCAAGGCTAGCACTCTACCACTTGAGCTACAGCGCCACTTCCTGGTTTTTGGTGGTTTATTGGAGATAAGAATTTCTTGGGTGCTGGGAAGGTGGCTCAGTGGTAGAGCGCTTGCCTTGCATGCCTGAGGCCCTGGGTTCAATTCCTCAGCACCACATAAGCAAAAAGAAAAAAAGCCTGAAGTGGCGCTGTGGCTCAAGTGGTACAGTGCTAGCCTTGAGCTGAAGAGCTGAGGGACAGCGCCCAAGCCCAGAGTTCAGGCCCCACAACTGGACCCCTCCCTCCAAAAAAAAGAATTTCTCACACTTTCCTGCCCAGTCTGGCTTTAAATCAGATCCTCAGATCTCAGCCTCCTGAGTAGCTAGGATTAGAGGCCTGAGCCACCAGTGCCCAGCATGAGTACATTTCTTATTGAGCACCCTCTCCTTTGTTTTTCCCCTACCATCCCTTCTTTTCACACTTCCCCAACTCATCCCTCCACCCCCTCTTTGATAGAGTGTCTTGTGCAGTTCATTATTACAATGGGTCAACCTGTATCCTTTCTTCATATCTTAAATGAAGAAATGCTGGCTTGATTTTTGCTGATTCTACTTATGTAAACACATGTAAAATCACTCACCAAGTCCAAGAGCACATCATTTTTTGTCAGTTGGTATAGTTGTGTTCTACACATTTATTGACAGGTTACAAATTATTCTCAAACTTTAATACATTAAAAATACTTTCTTCTTTTCTTATTTTCTTGGCCAGGAAATCAGCCAGACCTCAGCCAGCATTTCTCTCATAGGACTTTTCACATGGGTTGGTTAAATGTTGATCTGAGGTCCAGTCTTCTGAGGACTCTTTCATCTGCTTGGGAATTGATGCTGGCTGTTTGAAAAGAGCTCAAGGAAGGATGCCATTTAGAGCCTTATAATTTTATTATTTTTATTGTGAGAATACCGTACAGAGGAGTTATAGTTACATGGGCAACATAATGAGTACATTTCTTATCAAGCATAGTTGTCTTCTCTTTCTTTCCCCTTTCCATCCCTTCCCATCTTCCCACCCACACCTGGTCATCTCCCCACCCACCAAAGTTGTAAAGCTCATTTTTCGACAAAACAACATTGAGATTCCACCTCACCCCAGTTAGAATGGTTATAATAAAGAACTCTAATAACAAAAGATGCTGGAGGGAATGTTGACAGAAGAGTACTTTTGTACATTGTTGGTGGGAGTGTAAACTTGTTTAACCACTTTGGAAAGCAGTATGGAGGTTCTTCAAAAGACTCCACATAGAGCTGCCTTATGACCCAGAAATCCCACTTTTGAGCATTTACCCAAATGATCACAAACAAGACCATACTAAAACTACCAGCACAACTATGTTTATTGCAGCATTATTTACCATAGCTAAGATATGGAACCAACGCAGATGCCCCTCAGCAGATGAATGTATCAAGAAATTGTGGTATATATACACAATGGAATTCTATGCCTCCATCAGAAAGAATGACATTGCCACATTTGTTAGGAAGTGGTAAAACTTAGAAAAAATTATATTAAGTGAAGTAAGCCAGGCCCAAAGAAACATAGGTTCCATGGTTTCCCTTATTTGCAATAACTAGTATATGTCTGAGTCAAGCAGAAAAGGTCAGATAAGTTGATGTTAGGGGAATGAACCCCAAGATAAGTATTCAAATGTTTTTTTTGGTTTTTTGACTTTCATGAAATTGTTTCTAACATATTTATAAGATGATTTCTATGTTGCTTTGTATGTTCCTCCCCCACGGTATAACCCCTGCTTTCACTGTATTGATGTAGGTATAATTTTTGGAGGGGAAGGGAAAAAACAAATCATTTAACTAGGGATATAGGTGGACCCATTGCAACAATGAGATATATAACTTTATTTTTTTACCAGGGCATTTTCCTGCTACTTTGGTTGTTGAGAATGTCTGTAAGAGCAAGCATTCTGTAGGGAGCTGGGAAACACGATATGTTCTTTACTTACTGAGATTTCTGAGTGACTTGTACTGCATTTTGCAAGTCAAATCTGTCAAAACCTACCAGTTTTAAGAGATAAGAGGAGTGGTAAAAGAACTAATAGAGACAAATACATTTTCAACATATTTTGTTTCAAATATTCCATCTAAGGCATATTCAACAACTAGTGAAACTTGTGTTGGCTGTAAATATGTGTCTTTCTCCATGTGTGCATGTATACATGTGTATATGTATGTGTGAATTTATGTGTATAGTAACATACGTGTGTACATATATAAGGGCATATGCATACATATATGCATATATAAATAAATATACATATGCAAATATATGTACATATATATAAATCAGTGTTCAGTGATTTAATCAATAGTTCCCAGCACATTGTCATTCTCACAAAGTGTACATGATAAACTGCTCTGAGGAGCTGTGCTCTATGATGGGTATCCTTTGTTCTCACTTGCCCCATTACCTTGTTTTTCATCCCTGTGAACAACTTCGGTCTACTTACCATAGGATAGCTTTGTTTTCATTACATGTAGTTACTTACTGATAATCAAAGAAAAAGGTTGTTTGTAAAAGAAAAAGAACTTTTAAGTCACAAGATAAAATATCTTATCTATCCCAATGATTCCTTTGAGATAAAATTTATAATAGAAGTAAAAGTGAAAAGGAATTCCTAGATCTGTTGTTTTGCCATTTAGAATGGCAAAGAATAATATCACGTCACTCTTAGAATTCTTAAAGAATGCAAGGGAAACTGTTGGTCCCTATCATGTTCCCACAAAACCAGTGGATCCTGAAGGATAAAAGACCAGCAGAAATTCTAAGTAGCAGACATGGAGTATGAAAGAGAAAGACTATGAATGAAAAACGGTGAAAGAGAGAAGTAACATAATACTGAAAGTACATAACAGATAAACAAGAGCTGTATGAGAATATTCATACTGCTATCTTTAGACTCTACATGTACATTTGAAGGTATTTGATGTATGATAACCCATCAACATAAAATTTAAAATGATTTTGATAAAAAATAAAAATGATGAGTCCCTGCCTGGTTTTTGGATGAGATAGCTTCATAGAATGTGTTCGGTAGTGAACTTTCTCTTTCAATTTCATTGAAGAGTTGGAGGAGTATTGGTGTGAGCTCTGCTTTGAAGGCCTTGTAGAATTCCACTGTAAAACCATCTGGTCCTAGACTTTTCTTAGATGGGAGGTCTCTTATTGCTGTTTCTATTTCAGTGCTTGATATGGGCCTGGAACAACTTGGAAAAAATTATATTAAGTGAAGTAAGCCAAGCCCAAAGAAACATAGGTGCCAGGGTTTCCCTCATTTGCAATAGTTAGTATATGTATGAGTCAAGCATAAAAGGTCAGATAAGGTGATGTTAGGAAAATGAACCCTAAGATATGTATTTAAATGTTTTTTTTCTTTCATGCATTTGTTTCTAACTCATTTATATGATTATTTCTTTGTTGCTTTGTATGTCCCTCCCCCACAGTATAACCCCTGCTTTCACTGTATTTGATGTCAGTATAATTTGTGGAGGGGAAGGGGAAAAACAAGTCGTTTAAATAAGGATGCAGATGGACCCATTGCAACAATGAGAAGTACAAGTTGTCATGTCGAAAATGAACTTTACAACTTTGGTGGGGGGTTGGGGGGAGGACTGGGTGAGGGGGGGAGGCTTGGAAGGAATGGGAAGGGGAAACAAAGGAGGAGGCTACAATGCTTGATAAGAAATGTACTCATTATCTTGCCCATGTAATTGTAACCCCTCTGTACAGTTTTTTCACAATAAAAAATAAAAAATAAATAAAAATAAAAATGACTCAGAAGAAATTATAAGTGCAAATACAATTTTCCCAGAAGAAATTTCTCAGAGATATTTCATGACTTTGAAAAGGATAAAGTGGCTGAAGTTAGTATAAATTTAGAAGTATGACAATTCACAAAAATATAAAAAGATATTCATATATTTCATTATATAACCCAAAGCAGAAAGCAAATGTTGTTTAGATGATTTTTTAAAACACAGTCTTTCAGGAGCTGGGAAGGTGGCTCAATGGTAGAGTGCTTGCCTTGCAATGCATGAGGCCCTGGGTTTGATTTCTCAGCACCACAGAAGTAGAAAAAGACGAAGGCTCAAGTGGTAGCGCTAGCCTTGAGCTGAGGGACAGCACCCAGGCCCCAGAGTTCAAGCCCCATGACCAACAAAATAAAAATCAACAAAACAATGCTGGGTGCCACAGCTCACGACTATAATCCTAGCTATGCAGGAGGCTGAGTTCTGAGGATCACAGTTCAAAGCCAGCCTGGACAGGAAAGTCCGTGAGACTTATCTCTAATAAACCACTAGAAAACCAGAGTGGCACCATGGCTCAAGGGGTAGAGAGCCAGCCTTGAGCTGAAGAGTGCAGGGACAGCGCTCTGGCCCAGAGTTCAAGCCTCACGACTGACAAAAACAAAAAACACAGGAGGTGAAGGGTAAACAAAGGAGGAGGTTGCAATGCTTGGTAAGAAATGTATGCATTATCCTGCCCATGTAATTGTAACCCCTCTGTACAGTATGTTCTCAAATAAAATAAAATAAAATATTTTAAAAAAAACCACAAAAACAGTCTCTCACTTTTGTGGTCTCAACTCTGTAATACCACCGCTTCAGATGAGGGCTAAGATTTTGGGTGTGGACATTTTTCATCCCTCCTGATTCAGACTGTACTTGATAATTTTTTTAATAAATATTTTGTTCTTAATTTTCTTCTTTGTAAACTCACATGCACCTATAAAAAATCTTTGGCCATCCCAGTAAGCTTCTCAAAGTACCTCCTGATGACGACTTATAAACAGTTGTATTATATTACAAAAAGGGAAACAATGCAACAAATAAAGAAAACCGAAAATTAAATATTAATGATTAATAAAATTAAAAAAAACAATTACCAGTGTTTTCAGTATTTGAAGTGTTCTACATATTAGATTTTACTATTTTCTCATATTCCTGTGCATTTAAAACTGGCCAAGATTATGATGTTCAAACAGAGGATTTTGTTTGGGTTTTTATTTTGGGTCCGGTCGTGGGCCTGAACTCTGAGTCTGGGCACTGCCCCTCAGCTCTTCAGCTCAAGGCTAGTTCTCTACCACTTGAGCCACAGCACCACTTCTGGATTGTTTTTTTGCTTATGGGTGCTGAGTAATCGAACCCAGGACCTCAAGCACGCAAGGCAAGCGCTTTACCACTGAGCCAACTTCCCAGCCCTTTAAAAAGAGTTTTATAGGCTATGAGTAGTCTTTAAAGTTATCCACGAAGATTACTTTTTATGGTTCATCTCATCATTTGTATATGGCTTATATCATCATTTGTTCCTCACTAACATGTAAAGTAAGGAAGCCCTAAAAATTTAACAGAAACTATGTAGTTAACAAAGTCTTAACTCTTCACTCTGCTTCTTTACGCAAAGACTTTGCAACTTCTTATTGGTAATGTTTCTATAAACTCTGAAATGTACATAATTAGTACCATATGTCTGCTACCATAAACCTTAAATACTTTATAGAAAAGTTTATGACCTGCCAAACAGTCCTAATTTTGCCATATATAAGCAAATACCCAAAATTAAATACATTTAACACTTTTAACAAACCTTAACACTTGCTGCAGTGTTCATTATGACAGGTGCCTTGTATAGAATAATTGAATTCCTTCTCCTACACATCTCTTGAACAACAAATATCTGGAATTATTTTGTTTTTGACATGCCAATCTTGACTTTCTTCTTAAATGTGTGCTTATGTAAGAAATACATGGTACTAACAGTTTGTTGTATTGCTAAAAAAAAAGAAATACATGGTTCTAAAATTTCACAAGAAATCTTTTGAGCTTACTTTTTTTGAATTGTCTAGTTTAAGAAAATCAATTACACTTTACATATAAAAAATGTTCTGTGCTCAATTAGGCAGCAAATACGCTAAAATTGGAACAATACAGAGATTAGCATGGCCCCTGAGCAAGGCTGACACGCAAATTAGTGAAATGTTCCATTTTTGCAACAACAGATGCTGGAGAGTATGTGGCTACAGGGACTCTACTGCATTCTTGGTGGGAGTGTAAACTTGTTCAACCACTTTGGAAAGCAATATGGAGGCTCATCAAAAGACTCCATATAAAGCTCTCCTATGACCCAGCAATCCCACTTTGGGGCATTTACCCAAATGATCACAAACAAGACCATACTAAAACTACCAGCACAACTATGTTTACTGCAGCATTATTTACAATAGCTGATATAGAGCCAACCCTGATGCCCCTCAGTGGATGAATGGATCAAGAAAATATGGGTGTATATACACAATGGAATTCTATGCCTCCATCAGAAAGAATGGTATCGCCCAATTTGTTAGGAATTGGAAAGTCTTGGGAAAAAAATTTATTAAGTGAAGTAAAACAAGTCCAAAGAAACATAGGTCCCATGGTTTCCCTTATTTTCAATAACTAATATATGTCTGTGATAAGCAGAATACATCAAAAGCTATGTGCATATGAGCAGATAAGATGATATTAAGGGAAATGAACCCTAAGATAGGGACACAAGTATTTGTTTACTTTCTTGTTATTGTTTCTAATGTACTTATGATGTGTGATGTGATTTTTTTTGTTTCTGTATATGTTCCTCCCCCACACTATAACCCCTGTTTTCATTGTATTTGAAGTTGGTAAACCAACATCCTGTGCATACGTTTCTCTAATTTGGCGAGGGGAAGGGAAATACAAAATGGTTAAATAGGGATACAGGTTAACCCATTGTAACAATGAGATGCACAAGACACTCTGTTGAAAAATGAACTTTACAATTTAGGCAGGGGAAGGGGGAGGGGAGTGTATTTGTGGAGGTGGGAGGGAAGGGATGGTGGGAGGAGGGAACAATGCTTGTTAGGAAATGTACTCATTATTTACTCCCAGAAATGTGACACCTCTGTACAGTTTTGGGTTTTTTTGGGTCCGGTTGTGGGGCCTGAACTCTGGCCTGGGCGCTGTCCCTCAGCTCTTCAGCTCAAGGATAGTGCTCTACCACTTGAGCCACAGCACCACTTCCAGCTTTTTCTGCTTATGTGGTGCTGAGGAATCAAACCCAGGGCCACATGCATGCAAGGCAAGCACTCTACCACTGAGCCACTTTCCCAGACCCCCATATTTATTCTTTTGTATGTGAACCACATTTTGAAATGGTCCTTTCATGCTGTGGTTTTGCTTTTCCTTCAATCCCATTCTACTGTCTCTATTGGATCACTCCCCAGTTACCACCTGCAGAGCAAAGCCTCTCCACTGAACCCCAGGCTCTGCAAACTCTGGCCCTCTTTAAGTTCTTTCTCTTTTCTCTGCCAGAATTTCTTCCTGATACTCCTTCCTACTGTCCTGGATACCTTCCTTGTAGATTTCCTCAAGATGCCCATGAGTGATGTGAGGTAGTCCCCAATCATGACTTGCTGTTCGTTACTGGTTACGAATCTTTAGCCACAATGTCTATCTTGAGAGTGCAACTAGGTCTTACCACTTGAAGGCCACTAAAACCACAAGTACCACATGTTCAGAATCTACCCATTATCATCCCCTTTTTAGTCACCTGTTCCTTCCCATTTCATCACAGGCCCACTGTAGGTGTACCGCCCTCCATTTGAAATGTCTCTACCTTCTTCTTTGCTTGTTTAAGCTGATTCAAAGTCCTGCCCTGAGCTCAGCACTTCTTTTCTAAAATGCCTTTCCCTAGCTGACTTCCCTCTCCCTAAACCTGTGTTCATCCCTTGACAGCCTGATGTATGGTCAAAACTATCTAATAACACATTCTAGAAATGTGCCAGTATTAAGGTTTGTACTTAGAGCTTTGAGTCTTTTTCAGCTATTTTGGTCATGGCTGTCATTCTACCATTCAAAACATGTCTCCACTCTTGCTTTTTGCTGGTTGAGATAAGGCTCTCTTAGATTTGTCTACCTAGGCTAGCTTTAAATCTTATTCCTCAGATATCAACCTGCTGAGTAGCTAGGATTTTGAACATTATCAACATGAGCCACCAGAGCCTAGGTAGTCCTTCTTTTTCCAAACACCATACCTTTAGCTCTAAAGTTGGAAAAAGGACAAGAATTGCTACAGAAGTACTTATTTACCTTGATTTGGGAATATGACTTACCTTAGGCCACTTATAAGTACCAAGTTTTGTGTCAGTGTGTCTTCCTAACTCTAGAATCTGTAAATTCCAGATAATCATACCTGTGAAGGCATAATCTCTATGATATTCTTTCTCTTGTTTTTGATCCACTATTGCTTGGAAGAAAATACATGTAAGTCTTAGCGCTTTTCGGTTTCACACCTCTCATCAAATTCCACTTCAAAATAGGTTGCCCCTGGGCTAACAAAGACAGATACTTCATGGCAGTTATTTTCATAGTTATGGGCAGATTTCTTGGTCCATGTATGTAGTACCACAGGCTGTTCCTGCTGCCAGGTCTCAACATCCAGCTAGGCAGACAAATGAGTAGGAGAAAATTCCAGATACTATTACAGAACCAACTGTCACAATAGACTATCAATGCTGTAGATCACAGGCTTTGACAGCCCTGATGAAATTTTACACAGGCTAAGCTGGTCAATAGACATCTATCACTCAGCAGAAGTGCATTAGGGTTATACTTTAGGTACTCATGCTTTTATCTTTTAGCAGTGACAGAACTATTTTTAAAAATAAGTACTGGTATGAATTCCACTGGAGAAAAACACTGAATTAAAAGTTTAAAGAGCTCACATTTTTACTTAGGACCTTGGCATGTCTAAGACCACTCTTTTTTCCTCTTAAAAATAAAGGAAGTTTTCTTTTTAGCTCATGATTCTAATCCTAGTTACCCAGGAGGCTGAGATCTGAAGATTGCAGTTTGCTTTGTCAGGAAAGTCTTATCTGCAATTAAAAGCCAGAAATAGCTCAAGTGGTAGAATGCTAGTCTTGAGAAAAAGGAGCTAAGGAATAGGCCCAGAATTCAAGAACCAATACTGGCAAAGAAACCGATTAGGATTAGATGCTGTGGCTCAAATGGTAGAGCACTGGCTTTGAGCTGAAGAGCTCAGGCACCATGCCCAGGCTCAGTTTAAGCCCCACAACCAACAAAAACATCAGGGTTGGAGGCATGGTTTAGTTGGTTGGTAGTGCACTACCTAATGAGCCAAAGCAACAGGTACTAAGTTTGAGTTCCAGTTTTACACCAAAAAACAAAATGAGAAAATAAAAAAGATCTGCTAAATGTATATGCCCTTTCTACTACCATCAGGCAGTTATGAAACTCAAAAAGATTATGAACAAATGTTATATAATAAAAATTAAGTATGGGAGATAATTCTTTTAAATACCAAACCTTCTTATTTGTCTTTCCATGTATATTTTCTCTTTTAGACTTCATTTTTTTGTGTGTGTGCCTGTCATGGAGCTTGAACTCAGGGTCTTGGTGCTGTCCCTGGGCTTTTTCATTCAAGACTAGCACTCCACCAATTGAGCCACATCTCGAGCCTACCCCTCCTCATCTGCCCCCCTCCCCCCAACTGGTTATTTGGAGATAAGAGTCTCATAGGCTTTCCTGCCTACACTGGCTTCAAATTGAAATCCTCTGATCTCAACCCTGAGTAGTTAGTATTACAGGTATGAGCTACAAGAACCTGGCTAGACAAATCTTTCAGACTTTATTTACATAGATTTTATGTAACTTAATATATTCTAAAATGATTAGATAAGTTATACAGCTTTTCTGCCTCCTTTCTAATGCTAATGACAAATCAAGGTGGTATTTACTATCCTTGTTGGCAAAAATACCAATAAAGCTTCTAGAGGCAATTTATTTGCATATATCTGTAGTCCAGTATGTTTTATTTGGTAGAGTCATATCTCTCTGAAGAGAGGAAGCAATACAGGTTCAGGGCCAACTCAAGTTACCTTGCTCAGTCCTCCTTCAGGGTCATTGCAGAGCTTCTTCAACAGCTTCTTCAACTTTCTCAAGAGAGTACAGTGTGAAAAGTCCAAAGAAGAGAAGTCTAGGAGAAAGATGACCTAAAGGAAGATGAAGTACTCAGTATTCACTGCACATGCTGGTATTTCCACCACTCCCTTCCCTGCTTATTGCAAATAGCCACTTCTCCTTACCAGTTGATGAGCTGCCATGGAAAACACTGAATTACACAGTTTTTCTACTACGGTTTTCCACTATTCTGTGACAAAAGGGATTCCAAAATCACTCTCATGCTTGCCAGAAACTGTCTTACATCTATCAAAGCATAAAGTAGTTAATATTTTATATGGTAAGAACATCATTTACTACATTATTACCAAGGGCAAAGCTAGGGAGGGCTATAGAAGCTGACTACCAACGCAGGGAGAAGGGAACAGCAGATCACAAAACCATTAAGCATCATCCTAATGAACAATGTCAGTCTAATTTCTTCTGAAAGGGAAAAGCAGTGAAAATTTCAGTAGTTGATATGAGAGATAGTTAAGTTTAAGGTGAGTTTTTGTCTTTGTTGCTTTTCAATGAAGTGGAGATATCACTCTAAGTTATGTCTTTGATCCCAGCACTCAGAAGGCTGAGGAAGAACTGAGAATTTCAAGGGCAGCCTGGGTAGACAGCAAGTTCAAGGCCAGCATGGGCTACACAGTGAAAACTTATCTAAAAAGAAGTGGTGATGCCTGTAGTCCTAGCTACTTGGGAAGACTACAGTTTAAGGTCAGCCTAGACAAGAAGTTTAAGAGAACTCATCTTGGGAGACCTCATTTCAACCAATAAAAATCTGAACATATGATTATATAGTTGTAGTTCCAGATATTTGGGGAATACAAATAGGAAAATTGCAGTTCAAGCTGGCCCAGACAGAAATGTAATACTCTATTTGAAAAATAAGTTAAGTAAAAATAGGAGGTGTGGCTGAGTTATACCTGCTTAGCAAGCAAAGCCCTGAATTCAAATACCAGTACTGTGAAAGAGTGAAAGAGAAAGGGAGAGGGAAAGGGAAAAGGAAAAGGGGAAAAGAAAAGGAACGGGGGAAGGAAAAGGGAAAAATATGAAAAATTGACCAAATGAGTCAGCTCTTAGCCTTCCCTTTCCTTTAGTTTACAATGGGTCCATGAATTAATGTTCTGATCTCCCAAGGCCTAAGTGGCTTGATCCAGAACTCCAAGCATTTTGTCATAATTGCTGAGACCAAATTTGGCAGAAGTAAATAGTCAATTTCTCACCGTCTGTTGGATTTCATACAATTTTCTGTCGATTTACAGGAAACAAGTATCAATATTTTCAGTGATTTATAAAAGTTATAGATTTTAAAAGCTCCAGACTTTCTTTTGAGGGTGATGATTAACAGAGATGGCAGACTCCCCTGACATGCAATAATATCACTTACGAGTGCTGTATGATTGCAAAGAGAATGACTAGGCAGCAGAATGACCAAATTCTAAATAAAAACACTAATGCTAATGGCTCATAACTGTAATCCTAGCTACTCAGCAGGCTGAGATCTGAGGATCAAAGTTTGAAGCCAGCCCAGGAAGGAAAGTCCATGAAGACTCTATCTGTAGCTAAGAAGCAAAAGGCCAGAAGTAGAACTATGGCTCAAGTGGCAGAGTGCTCATCTTTTTTTTTTTAATTTAAAATTTTATTTTATTTTATTTGAGAACATACTGTACAGAGGGGTTACAATTACATGGGCAGGATAATGCATACATTTCTTACCAAGCATTGCAGCCTCCTCCTTTGTTTACCCTTCACCTCCCTTCCCAGCCACCCCCCTTCCCCCCACCCAATCATACCCCCCTCCCCCCACCCACACCGACATTGTAAAGCTGGTTTTGACATGACATTTTGTACTTCTCATTGTTGCAACAGGTCCACCCGAATCCTTAAACGACTTGTTTGTCCCCATCTCCTCCACATGTTATACTGACATCAAATATAGTGAAAGCGGGGGTTACACTGTGGGGGAGGGACATACAAAGCAACAAAGAAATAATCTTATAAATGCATTAGAAACACATGAATGAAAGAAACGAAGACATTAAAATACATATTTAAGGGTTCATTTTCCTAACATCACATTATCTGACCTTTTCCGCTTGACTCATACCTATACTAGATATTGCAAATAAGGGAAACCATGGGACCTATGTTTCTTTGGGCCTGGCTTACTTCACTTAATATAATTTTTTCCAAACCTTTCCATTTCCTAACAAATGGGGAAATGTCATTCTTTCTGATGGAGGCATAGAATTCCATCAGAGTGCTCATCTTGAGCAAAAAAGCTAAGGGAAAGTGCCTAGGCCCTAAGTTCAAGCACTAGCACCTTCCCCCCCACTGCCCCAAGAAAAGAAAAAAAGGCTAGGCATGGTGGCTCATGCATGCAATCCTATCTACTCAGGAGGCTGAGTTCTATGGCAACTTGACTCTATCTCCAATTAACCAGGAAAAGGGCAGGAAGGGGTGCTGTGGCTCAAGTAGAGCAATAGCCTTAGGCAATAAAGCTCAGCCATAGCACTCAGGCCCTAGGTTCTAGACCCAGAAATGGGTCAAAAAAAAACAAAAATAATCTGAACAAGGTGGTGACACAGGCTTGTAACTTCAGCACTTGAGAGGCTGAGGCAAGAGAGTCACGAGTTCAGGGCACACCTCAGGTACATAGTGAAATATTGTCTCAACAAAACAAAAACTTCCAAATAACAAAAACAAAAGCGGAAATAACTATAGATCGGAACTGAAATAAGCCATATACATACTTGATGCGTGAGTTATAACTATCTGTTTTCAGGATTGTGTATTGATACTCACATTTTTTCTATAAGGTACACAGCAAGATCTTTGGCTCCAGAGTCTGTGCTCTTCAGTTGCAAATGGCACCGGGAGAGCAGGCTACCTTGCACAGACCAGAACAGAGAAAAGACCACAGAGCCAACTTCCCCTGGTGCTCACTGAGCATCAACAGCTCACACTACAAAGAAACAGACAAACAGGAAATGTCCAAATAATGTGTTCCCAGAACTTGGGCAGGAGCTATCTCTATAGAAGCAGCTGTCACTGGCAAAGCAAAAACAAAAACCTATGTGTATGGGGCAAATTTATGAAAGAGCATTCAATCTAGAAGTGAACCAAGAAAAATGGTTTTAGGAAAACTTCCCTATTGCTCTGCATTTTTGTGGAACATACAAATGTTTTTTTTGGCTCCACAAGAAAACTTCTGCACCCCAAGAAGCCCACCCAATTGTTCATCTCTTTCTTGTAATGAATCTTCTGTCTCTGGGCCCTTCTCCTGAGTTTTCAATCAAATCTCCCACTAGCAGTGTTGAGGGAGAATGGAAAAGAAGGTGTGAGTCTGATCAAGGTACATTGCATGAGTTTTGTTGTGTTTTGTTTTTGTCAGTCGTGGGGCCTGCAATCTGGGCCTGCAATCTGGACTGTCCCTCAGCTCTTCAGCTCAAGGCTAGCAAACTAACACTTGAGCCACAGTGCCACTTCCAGCTTTTTTCTTTTTGCTTATGTGGTGCTGAGGAATCGAACCCAGGGCCTCGTACATGCAAGGCAAGCACTCTACCACTGAGCCACTTTCCCAGCCACACCCCAACTTAAATTGTAAAGTTCATTTTTCAACATAACATCTTGTACATCTCATTGTTGCAATGGATCCCTCCCCCATAGCATAACCCCTGTTTTCACTGTATTTGATGTTGGTATAATTTGGGGAGGGTAAGGGGAAGAAAAACCAAGATGTTTAAATAGAGATGTGTTTCTAATGTGAAACAAAATTACTTAGCAGAATATCTGACTACTATAATTTTACTTTCAAACTTACCCTATATTTTAATATCAAATCACATATATTATGCCAGTGTCTAAGCTCAAATTGCCTTCAATCATTTCATTTCAGTCATATATAATAGGGGCAGGCAGGCCACTGCAGCTCACACCATTTAATAAAGAGATAGACTTTGAGAGGATTTCAGTTCAAAAAGAGTCTAGGAAAGAAATTATCACCCATTTCACACTAAAAGGTAGGGATTTTGGAATGCAACCATGATCCCAGCTACATGGCAGACATAGGTAAGTAGGAGTATAGCCTCTGTACAGCTGGGTGCAAAAATTGCTAATCTGTGAGCAAACTAATTTAAACAAGAAATGATGGGTGGAATGCCTCAAATGGTAGAGTACCTGTCTTGCAAACACAACATCTAAACTCAAATCAATATCCTGAAGATAAAATAAGGAAAGGAAAGGAAAGCCCATATTAAGCCATGTGTTAAACGTGAAGATTTATACTTAACTATTTTAGCTATAAATGCCATCATTTATTTCTAGGGGAAGACATATTTTGTGTCAAGCTTACATGAAAAATAACAGACTATATACAAAGCTTTGGTAAAACACAGGTGTGACATACAATGGTGGCCACTTAAATTTGCATGTACAGTGAACCATATTGCAGGGGTGTTAAGGTTTGTGGAAGTCCATCCTTCTGATGAATTTGTCATGATGAAATTGCCTAACCATACAGTTCACTGGGCAGATCCTGCTGGAACATATATACATATAGATTCACAAGTGAAAATAACCTTTCCAATGAATAACTTTTTACCTGAAGCAATGCATTTCTCTTTTTTTTTTTTTGTCAGTCGTGGGGCTTGAACTCTGGGCTTAGGCACTGTCCCTGCAATCTTCAGCTCAAGGCGAGTGCTCTACCATTTGAGCCACAGCTCCACTTCCGGTATTCTAATGGTATATTGGAGATAAGAGTCTCACGGACTTTTCTTGCCCAAGCTGGTTTTGAACTGTGATCCTCAGATCTCAACCTCATGAGTAGCTAGATTACAGACGTGATCCACCGGCGCCCAGCTTCAATGCATTTCTTAAAGTATCCAACACTATATCACACTTATATGGTTGCTGATTCCTTTCAGCTTTTTTTTATATTGAGCACTGAGTATTTCTTGTCTTCTATTCTTCAAAATGTCTTCCATTAAACATACTTGTGTAAAATTCCTTTCAATAGAAAATGAAAAAGACATTGTCTAATCTGGCTCTTCATATGTCAACAAAATATTTTTTTTATAATTTCAAGTATATTTTCTGCTCTAGACTTATATCTGTACATCTCACATCCCTCTTTTCCAATGATACTTTATTGGAAGGAGAAAAGGAAGGATCATTCTGTTACTTTGGGAGCTTATGTTACTAGCCACTTCAATAAGCCTTATGGAAATGGAATTCTGAAACCATTCATTAGAAAGATATCTTATAAATGCGTTAGAAACAAATGCATGAAAGAAAAAAAACATTTAAATACTTATCTTAGGGTTCATTTTCCTAACATCACCTTATCTGACCTTTTCTGCTTGACTCATACATATACTAGATATTGCAAATAAGGGAAACCATAGGACCTATGTTTGCTTGGGCTTGGCTTACTTCACTTAATATAATTTTTTCCAAGTATTTCCATTCCTAACAAATGGGGCCATGTCATTCTTTCTGATTTGTTTCTAATGCATTGATAAGATTATTTCTTTGTTGCTTTGTATGTCCCTCCCCCACAGTATAACCCCTGCTTTCACTGTATTTGATGTCGGTATAATTTGTGGAGGGGAAGGGGAAAAACAAGTCATTTAAATAAGGATACAGGTGGACCCGTTGCAACAATGAGAAGTACAAGTTGTCATGTCGAAAACGAACTTTACAACTTTGGTGGGGGGGGGGGAGGATTGGGTGAGGGGCCGGGGGAGACTGGGAAGGGATGGGAAGGGGAACAAAGGAGGAGGCTACAATGCTTGATAAGAAATGTACTCATTATCTTGCCCATGTAATTGTATCCCCTCTGTACAGTATTTTCACAATAAAAAATAAATTAAAAAATAAAGATGTCTTGAAAGTCACCTTTCTACACACTCATGCTTTTCCCTCAAGTAAATCAAAGAATTTAAAATAATTAACATTTTAAAGCTAATGTGCAAAAATGCACATAAATGGTCTAAAAATATAATCTTACCAAGCAGATATTTCCAAGAATTATTTGCAGTGTAAGGCACCACCTTCACCCAATGTCATACAACATGTATCTGCCAGTAGCATAACCCAAAACTAGGCTAAGGAATCTAGTATCTGCTACCATACTTTTTTTTGTCAGTCATGGGGCTTGAACTCTGGGCCTGGGGACTGTCCCTGAGCTCTTCAGCTAAAGGCAAAGGCTCTATTAATTGATCCACAGCACCATTTTTTGTTTTCTTTGGTCAATTGGAGATAAGAGTTTCATGGACTTTCCTTGCCTGGGCATACTTTGAACTGTGATCCTCAGATCTCAGCCTTCTAAGTAACTAAGATTACAGGCGTAATCCTCCAATGCCCCACTGCTACCATACTTTTGAATGTCCTTTGTCTAACACTATTTGTCTTAACAATTAGTTGAAATCTATAAACAATATAAAATTTGGAATAAAACATTTACCAATAATACAAAAAAGTTCTCTTTCAGCATGTGTTTAAAATAATTGTATTTCTGTATATATGAGGAATTAGATTAAATTAATTCCTTTCATTTCTGATCAATATGTATAACACCACTGGTCATGTCAGGCTTGGAAGGCACAGAATAGACTTTGACACATTAAGCACTAGAATTGATCCAAGCACTGCCCATAAGAAGAACAACCATAGGGCTATGAAGGTGGCTCAGTGGTAGAGCTCTTGCTTTGCATGCATGAGGCCCTGGGTTCGATTCCTCAGCACCACATAAGCAAAAAGAAAAAAAGCCAGAAGTGGCGCTGTGGCTCAAATAGTAGAGCTCTTGCCATGAGCTGAAGAGCTGAAAGGCAGTGCCCAGGCCCAGTTTCAAGCCCCACGACTGACAAAAAAAAAAAAATCTTTCCATTTCCTAACAAATGTGGTAGTGTCATTCTTTCTGATGGAGGCATAGAATTCCATTGTGTATATATACCACATTTTCTTGAGATAATCAACTACTGAGGGACAGCTGGGTTGGTTCCATATCTTAGCTATGGTAAATAATGCTACAATAAACATAGTTGTGCTGGTAGTTTTGTGTGGTCTTGTTTGTGATCATTTGGGTAAATGCCCAAAAGTGGGATTTGTTAGGAAATGGAAAGACTTGGAAAAAATTATATTAAGTGAAGTAAGCCAGGCCCAAAGAAACATAGGCCCCATGGTTTCCCTTATTTGCAATAACTAGTATATGTCTGAGAGAAGCAGAAAAGGTCAGATATGTTGATGTTAGGTGAAATGAACCCCAAGATAAGTATTCAAATGTTTTTTTCATACAATTGTTTCTAACATATTTATATTGCTTTGTATGTCCCTCTCCCAGCATATAACCCCTGCTTTCACTGTATTTGATGTTGGTATTATTCGTGGAGGGGAAGGGAAAAAACAAATGGTTTAAATAAGGATACAGGTGGACCCATTGCAACAATGAGATGTACAAGTCGTTATGTCGAAAAACAAACTTTACAACTTTGGCGTGGGAGAGGGGTTGTGGGTGGAAGTGGAGGGGGAGATAAGAGTGGGCAGGGGGAGGGGGTAAGGAGGGGGGATATGTGAAGGTATAGGAAGGGGTAACAAAGGAGGAAGCAACAATGATTGATAAGAAATGTACTCATTGTCTTGCCCATGTAATTGTAAATCTTCTGTAGGGTATTTTCATAGTAATAAAAAATTAGAAAAAAAAACAGTGTGATTTAGTGCTACTGAAAATATAAAAATTTGATAAAATTACAACTCTCTTAATTCATTTGTCCATTCAACTATAATAGAGGGGGGCGAATAGTGTCTCAATCCTTTAATTCCAGCTGCTCAGGACATTGAGATCTGAACATATTGACAGGGAATTCTGTGAGACTCTTCACCAGACAGCTAGAAGTGGAGATATGGATCAATTTGTAGAGTGCTTGCTTTCAGAAAATAAGTTGAGGAAAGCAGCTGTACCCCAGGTTCAAACCCCAAAGCTAGCAAAAATTAATTAATTAAATTTATAGAGAAATAAAGTATTATGAACTGTCATCTAAATAATATTGTATATATAAGTATATAAATGTGACAATTCTATAAACATATTTATTATTATCTATTTAATTGATAATCATTTATTTTCATTATATATTATACTAGGTTATATTATATTTATTATATTTTATTATGTGTTTTATATATTATATAATATAGTATAAATTTATATTATAAATACATTATATATTACATATACTAATCATATAATATACACAATTATATAATAAGTAATGTTATACTACATCTATAAGATAATTAAATATATTTGAAATATATACTGTAAAACAATATATATGTATATATATTAGAAACGGTCATCTAAATACAAGCAAATGTTTATTCCTTCCCTCTAGAGTAGATTCGTGTATCATACTGAACTAATGATTTATATATTGACATATTTAAAGATGTAAGCCATCAGGCCAAGGAGTGAATAAAGGCACCTTTTGTTGCAGAATAGATTGCATACACAATATTAGGTAAATGATAACAGGTTGCTTTCATTTACCTAGTATGAGTAAGATAACAAGTTGTTATCATACTGACAGGAATAACATAAAACACAGAGAATCTCCCTGGTGAGGCTGACACTTGTGTATAGTCCTAGATATTTCGAATGTGGATATCTGAGAATTCATGTGTGAAGCGAGTCTGGACAGAAAGTTCATAAAACTCTCATCTCCAATTAACCAGCAACAATCCAGAAATGGAATTGTGGCTCAAGTAATAGGATGCCAGCTTTGAGTGTAAAATGTCAAAGGAGAGTGCAAGTCCTTTCATGCAAATTCCAGAAATGGCATGAAGAATAAAAATCAAAACCAAAGCATAAAACACATCGAAACACAAAAGGACAAAAGTTATGCAAACTTAAATGCTACATTGAGAGATAGAGCACACTAAATACAAAAAAAAATGACATTTAGACATTTTCACTCAATTGAAAAATAAACCAGGATAAGGTGGTATATATACACAATCGAATTTTTCTCATCCATTAGAAAGGATGATACTGCATCATTTTAAGGAAATGGTAGGACCTGGTAAAAACTCGATTAAGTCAAGAGAAACTAAGAATGTATGTTTTGTCTCACCTGAGGAAGATAGAATTAATCTCTAAATATACAATAGACAATTGGGTACACTTGGTGTATATAAGTGTAAGGACTGAAATATGATAGATTCATATTAGAAATTAAATGATATAATTTATTAGAAAAACTAACTTATAGTCCAACAAAATAAACACTAGGAATCAAGTAATCATAGGTGACAGTGAGATCAAGACCAGAAAGGCAAATTAATGAAGAGGTGAAGAAATAGGGGCTGAAAAGGTGGCTCAGTGGTAGAGTGCTTGCCTTGCATGCATGAGGCCCTGGGTTCAATTCCTCAGCACCACATAAGCAGAAAAAAGATAAAGTACCACTGTGGTTCAGGTGGTAGAGCACTAGCCGTGAGTTGGAGAGCTGAGGGACAGCACCTAGGCCAAGAGTTCAGGCCCCCGACTAAAAAAAAACCAATGTGGAGAAATAGTTATAAAATCAAATTTGCAACTAAAATTAATTATTGTAAATATGCATTTAATTTTACATATATTTATTGTTTATAACTATAGTCTTTTTGTACTTCTTGCCTTTTTTGCTTTTAAATTCTTTCAATCTCTTTGTTGTGTGGAAAATGCACAGACCATGTTACCTTTACCTATGCCTCTTGTGTTGCTGAGATTAATGGCATGAGTCACCATGCTTCACTTATTTGTGCAGATTGGGACTTGTAAAGTTTTGTCTAGGCTATGTTCAAAGTGTGATACTCTTGATCTCTGATTTCTGACAGTGATCATAGATATGAGCCGGCACATAAGGCCATTTATCCCACTTGGAAGACATGAAGTTTAATTTCCCAAATGACATACAAGACGACAAACAGAAAAGTAATCCCTTAATTCTGGTAAAGATGAGTTTCTAATGTGAAACAAAATTACTTTTTAAAATATCTGACTATTGTTGGCTGGGAAGATGGCTCAGTGCTAGAGCGCTTGCCTTGCATGCATGAGGCTCTGGGTTCCATTCCTCAGCACCACATAAGCAGAAGAAAAAAAAAGCCGGAAGTGGTGCTGTGGCCCAAGTGGTAGAGCACTAGTCTTGAGCTGAAGAGCTGAGGGACAGCGTCCAGTCCCAGAGTTCATGCCCCACGACTGGACCCCCCAAAAAAAAGTTTATAAAAAAAATCTGACTATTGTAATTATATTTTCAATCTTACCCTATATTTTAACATAAAAAAACAGTGATTAAACTCAAATTTCAGGTATGCAACTGTGGCTTCCACCTGTAATCCTAGTTACTTGGGGGACAGAGATCCCAAGATCATGGTTAAAAGCCAGCCTGGGAAGGAAAGTCTGTGTGACTCTTATCTCCAAAATTAATCACAGAAAAAACCTGAAGTGTCACAGTGGCTCAAGTGTCAAGCCAAAAAAGCCTAGGAACACTGACTAGACCCAGAGTTCAAGCCCCAAGACTGGCAAAAAGAGACTATTATTGCCTTTAATCATTCATTTGGATCACCTATACTGAGAGCAGGCTATTGGAGTTCACATAATTAACTGAAGAGGTAGAATTTGAGAGTATCATAGTTCAGAATCAGTCTGGGAAGGGAGGTATTAAGATTTCCATATCACTGTAAAGCCAGGCAGGTTGGAATGCATTCATGATCCCAGCTACTTGGCAGACCAAAGTAAGAATGAGCTTAGCCTAGCTTCTGTTTGACCATCAACAAAATTGATAATGTATTGGCAAAATCAGTAAATAAAAAGATTGTTGATGTGTCTTTATTTGTAGAATACCTGTCTCGCAAACAAAATATCTAAATTAAAATTAAATTAAAATTAAAAGAAAGTGAAAGGAAGGTGAGAAGGAAGGAGGGTGGGAGGATAGGAAGGAAGGAAGGAAGGAAGGAAGGAAAAAGGGAGAAAGAGAAAGAGAATGGTAAAAAGAAATATAGAAAACATATAGTCAACATGTGTTAGATGTTAATAGTGACACTATACCATGATAGATATAATTGTCATCATTTATTTCTAGGGGAAGCCTAGATAAAACAAGAGCAGATTTCAGCCATGGATACATGCATGTGTTCACCATCCACGAACTGTTACTGCTGCCTCCTCCTGGACCAGAAGACATCCAAATAAACAAAAATAAAGCCTAAATAAAACAATAGCATACATATACAGAGCTTTGGTAAAACCCAGGCCTGGCTTACAGTGTTGGACCAACAGGATTGCATATCTAGTGTTATTTCAGGTATGGTAAAGTCCATGAACCTAATGATCTTACAATGATGAAATTGCCTAACCACATAGTTCCCTGGGCATATCACTGCTGAAACAAACATTCAGTCAGAGGTTAACAAAAGTAATATTTACAATGAAATAGACTGAACAACATGACATTTTGATCAAAGATATTTTTACCTGATTCGTTGTATTTCTTAAAGTCTCCAGTTATATATCACACATACAAAGTTCCTGATTCCCTTCTGCTTCATTATTGTCTTTTTTGTTTGTCTGTTTCAGAAATACACAGGGCATTTCTTATATTTTTGTCTTATGTAATAATTATATAATTATGTAATTATATAATTATACTTTTCTATTTCTAAATTTTACCTGTATAATCACAATTCATTTTTTTCCAAAGGGCACCTTAGTGGAAGAAGGAAACGGAAAGTTAATTCTGGTACTTAGAGAACTTCTGTTATTAAAACTCCAGTACATGTATGGAAAGGAACTCTAAAATTATACTTTTGCACACTAATACTCTTTCCTCAACCAAAATAGCTAATATTCTTAAAGTTAATGGGCACAAATGTGCATAAATTTTTTTAGAAATAAAATGAACACTTATGAAACATTACTGATACTTGCAAAGAATGCTTTACAGTATAAGATAACACCTTCACACAATATGTATCTGTCTGGTACTATAACCCCAAACTAGACTATGGCATCTAATAACTATCACACTTGGATGTTTTCTTTTTGTAAAACTATTTTATCGTGTTGAGTAGTATGAATTGTATACCAATTTAAAATCACATTTGGAATAAAACAGGTACTAGGTAAGACTTTTGTGGATGAGGTGGTGTGGGGTTTCCAATGAAGCCCTCTCGGTTCATAGGAAGGAGTTTGCACTGCCACAGCCTCTGTGGTGGAGCAGGGTAGGGCTTTGAGAGTGGAGGCCAGGCTGGGTAGGGCTTTGAGACATTTGGGCGGGGGGTAGGAAGTAATGGATTTGTTAGGGGTTGAGTTTCTGGTGGAGCAGGACAGGGCTTTAGGAAGGAGGCTGACAGGTATCCCAGTGTCCAGTGCAAAACGGCAGGGTTAAAGGGAAGATGTTGTTTGCAAGGCCTGGCTAAGAGAAGAAGGCTGCAAGTGAGGAGGTGTAATGACCTGTGAGCGAGAACATCCACATAAGCACAGCTAAAGGTGTCAACGGTGCTTTACTAATATGTCTGCAACCCTGTCCTAGGTTATTAAAATTAGGAGCAACTGCAAACTCCAGGGGGTAAGTTGTTTTCCTTTTTCCTCTTTCTTGCAAGCCTCACCTCTCCACTCTCCACTGACCTCTTTTCAGGCCTCCTGCCTTGTCACAGGCCTCTCCACCTCTTCACAAGCCGCTGGGCTCGCTGAACTCCTCTCCACTCTTCACAGGCCTCTGAGGTCTCTGCAGGCCTTTCTGGCCTCTGTTCAAGCCTCTGCTCCTCTCAAGCCTCTCAGCTCTGCCCAGTTCTCTCAGCTGCCTAGGGCTTCCCCAGGCCTCCCTGCCTGCCTGGACCTTTTCTGGCATTCTCTGGCAGCCTGGGATTTCCCAGACCTCTCCTTGATCCAGTTTCCTCAGGCAATCCCGGGCTCTTCTCAAGCCTTAGGAGAGCCGGGCACTGCTCTGCTCCAGGAGCCATGTCTCTTGTCACGTGTCTGTTATGGCATCTCATTCTTTCCATCCCCTTGGAAGCCCCTCTTCCTATATCTGGTGGCCTGTCCCCCAAGCCACCCTTTGACACTGCTACCCCAAGTGTCCTGGCATACATGAGGGTGGCATCAGTGTGGGGCAGGACATCCTCGCCCCTCAAGCTCTCACAGAGGTTACTTAGAGGAAGGGTTACTGGTGGAGCGCTGTGGGCCTCCATGGGATAGGCAGGGTGGGATTTCCCGTCTAGCAGGGTGGGAAATTTGAGGGAAGAGGCTGATGGAAGGCAGGGTTTCTGGTGGAGGAAGGCTGGGCTGATGGGGAGGCTTTTGAGGGGTGTGGCTTTGAGAGGGAAGGGCATGTTATGAAGAAGTGGGCTAGTAAAGAGCAGGGTTTCTGGTGGAAAACCCCGTATTTTCTGGCATGTGGTATAGTGGAAGGGTTTCTGACAGAGCAGAAGGGGGCGGCAATGAATGAATGAGCCTTGTCAGTATAGGGCTTTGAGAAAGCAGGGTGAAGATCCAAAGGACCAGACTAGTTAGAGTGGGGTTTTTGGTGAATCCAGCCAGGACTTGGAGAGGTGGAGTAAGTTTGATTGGGGATTTCAGTTATGAGGCAGGATATTTAAGGAGCCTACTGTGGGCAGGGTTTCCAGTAGGGCAAGGCAAACCTTCAAAGAAGGGAATAGGGAAGGACATGGGTTTCCAGTTGAGCCTGGTAGGCTTCAAGAAGGAGGCCAACTGGTGGAATGGTTTCCAGTGGAGCAATGTGGGCTTCCAGAATGAGCAAGGATGATGGGGTTTTCTGGTGGAGAAGGACAGTACTTGGAGCCTAGAGGCTAGTTTAAGGTGGGGCTTTCAGAAGGTGGTAGGGCTACAATGGTTTAGGATAATTATATGCAGGGTATCTTATGGAACGGAGTGTGGATTCTCCAGAGGAGCCCAACTAGTTGTTGGATGAGGAGCCCAGCTGAGGGTTGGGTTAATGGGGGAGAAAGGCAGGACGTGGAGTGAGTGGATGGGGAGGTGGGAAAGTATATTGTGGAGCACAGCAGGCTTTCCAGGGAGGAGGTGGGCTGTATGAGTAGCTTCTAGTGAAACAAGGCAGGGCTTCAAGGGCAAGTATAGGGTGGTGGATGGATTTTGATGTAGCAGGACAGGGCTTCATGGGAGGAGTTTAGTTCAGGGAAGGGTTTTGAGAGGATTGGCTGGGTTGTAGGAGTAGCTAGTTATGGGGGGGGGGAGAAGAAAGAGGGGATGTTCCCCTGGAGCCTTTAGGGAGTTTGAGGGAGAAGACTGGTTTGAGGGAAGGGTGGGGTTGGAGGGTTAGTGGCAGGGCAGCCAGAGAATAAGAGTGGGCATTCAAGGGAAGAGCTGAATGGAGGTGAGGTTCTGGGTGGAGCAAGTTGGGCATTGAGGGAGGAGATAGGTTTCTGGTGTGGCAGAGAAGGGAGGAGATGGAGTGGAAGAGGGATTTCCAAGTAGCAGTGCAAGGATTTGAGGAAGGAGGCTGTTTGCATGCAGGGCTTTGAAAGTTTATAGCAGGGCTACTAGAGTGTAGGTTATTTGAAGGTGGGATTTCAGGTGGAGCAGGACAGGGTTTCGAAGGAGGAGGCTGACTGGAAGTGGGTCAAGTTGAGCTTGTGAGAGGAGGTAGGATAGAGGCAGGACTTCGAGGGTGAAGGGAGAGGCTATAAAAAACAGCTACTACTAATAAATGTAATACAAGAATACCATTTTCAGTCAGTGTATAATTAATTCTATTTCTATATGTATGAGAGAGATATTAGATAAACTAACCAAGTAATAATTCCTTCCTACTGAACTTTTTCTTTGTATTAATTGAGTGAGAATAAAACCACAGGCCACGTCAGGCTCATAGGCACACAGTAGACTGACACATGAAGCACTGGATTTGATTACCTAGCAACACCTTTAAGAAACACAAAAATTTGAAACTCTCTCCGTGGGTCATAATGGACACTCTATTGACTGAAAATTGTGAATAAATAGAAAATTTTCTTGAACTTTTTGGAAATATTAATCTAAACTAATAATAGTAATGCTTTAACTTTATACTTCTATATTGGAACCTATACTAAAACAAAATAAATAGGAAAATATAATAAAATTATACACAGAATGTTCATTCTTGCAGCATCAATTTTAATCTAAAATAACTTAAAACCAGAAAATTGTTTGCCATATACTGAAATTGCAGTATGGTTTCCTTTTCAGTGATCAAAATGATGATTTAAGCAATATGCCTTTATCATTGGATGCTTGATGTTTAAAAGATAGCCAAGAATGTGAAGTACCCTAAAAAAATACCCTGAAGAAACTCACAGGGTACTGTGAACTGATGTTGGAATAAAATTAATTACTGCTTACAGTAGGAATTGATATTCAATTGTCACAGAAATATTTTCCAGAAGAAAAGGCTATGTTGAAAAATAAAAATGAAAAGGAAGCAGGCAGTCAGACCATGAAGTAATCATTATCTAATGAATAACATTTATTGAGCCATGATTGCAATCTCCTTTAACCTAAGTTACGGTTGCTGACCTAAGTTCTTCCCTGAAGCCAAATAAGAAAAAAAAAGCCATGAAAATGCAGTAATCATTTTCAAGGCATTATTAGACTTTAGAGAGTGAATTCAATTAATGTATTGCTAGAAAGTAAAGACAGATGTCCAAGATAAACAGTGAAGAAAATATTCCAAATCTCTGGCTCTCTGCTGTGAGAGGGGTACAGGCCAAAGCCTGAATGGAATGAAGTACAATAGTGCATATTAGTAGTTCCCAAGATGCAATCACGAATGTAACATGGGAGAAAATCAACATAACTGTCACATGACTTATCACTGCAGAATTCAGAGAAGTACAGTGAAAATACCAGGAGAATTACAAAGAACAACCTTGCATATTTGTCAGAGCAGTAAATTCAAATGTGTTCAGAAAAGTGTCTGACACTGTGCCTAAAACACTTGGAGAGATTACAGGAAACTACCCAGCACTCACATGATGCCAAGAAACGATGAACTTATGATTTACAAGACATTGAATGAACATAAAAGTCTTGTTTCAGAAATGAAAAATTAAACCTTAATACATTCTGTTCTGAAAAAACACATTATAAAACTAAGTCAAGAGGAATCAAATTTTATATGTGACTCAACTGTTTCCAACAAAAGAATTCAAAAATTCAAATTACATACTGTAGTTGCAAACAGATAAAACTCATACAGGATGACAAACATAATTAATCCTTCAACACTGCACATTTTATGTGAATAGTCCTGATGATAAATGATTTGTTTTCCTTACAGATTTTGGATGAACACAAACAACAACAACAATACAAAACAAACCAAAAACCACTTGGCAATAGATCTGGATGCCAGTGGCTCATCCCTATTCCTAAATGCCCAGGAGGCTGAGATTGGAGGATCATGGCTCACAGCTTGCTGGGGTAACCAGATCCATGAGACACTGATGTTCCATTGATCAGTCAAAGGCATAGTGGAACATTGGCTCACATGGTACAGCATCAGGCATGAGTGAAAACACCAAGAAAGAATTCGAGGCTCGAAGTCAAATCTCATTACTACACCCCACACACACACAACCTACACACAAACACAAGCACAAAGGGGAGAGATAGGAACAGGGAGAGAAAGAGGGAATATTAAGAGTTTAAAAAGTGAAGCCTGTCCTTGAAAAAAATATCATTTCCAAAAAAATACAACTGTAAGAGTACTTGTGAAGGATTCTAGAGCTGAGCTGTGAGATCTGGAAAGGGATAAAAGATTAGAAAGCCATCTCAAACAGCACTCAGAAGGCTGAGATATGTACTCTGGAAAGGCCAACCAATCATGCAAGATAGAGGTATAAGTTACTACCTTAAGTGTGTTTAAGTTAGAGCTGTTAGGACAGTAAAATAGTAAGACCTTGGAGATGAGATGAGATACTTTATGGCTAAAATATGTATTCCTCCCTTCTGCTCCCAAGCAGTAAGAGAGTTAATTGTCACTATGTATACAAAGTGTACCTCATGTTAGTGGTTGTAACCACAAGATAGATGGATGACCTAGTTTATGCACATACAATTGGCCACACCCTTATATTTAATTGAATAAAAAGCTTGTTAAGCAGGACCACCAAAAACTGGAGATGAACCTTTGGGTCCCCCGGTGTCCCTCTTTCCTATCCCTCTCTGTGATTTCTCAGTTCTTTGGGCAGGTATCCCATCATCTGTGATGTTACAGAGTTGTGGTTATGGACAGACCTGATATTCTGAACTCCTCAATACAAACTGTGGAAACACACTTTATCAAAGAAGACACACAAACATATATGAGCACCTAGCAAGATACCAATCATCAGCAGTCATCCTGTGAGTTATTAGTGAAGAAGTGGAGTTCCATTATGGTGGTCATAATGGCTAAGTGTAAAAAGTATGTAATAAAACCTGTGGAAGGTTCTTTTGCTCTTTTTGCTATACAGTCCCGGTGGCTTGGATCTTTCCAGCCTTGTCTCAGCCACAGAAGTGATGAGATTTTGAATATGTGCTGCCATGCCTGGCATTTAGGAAGGTCACAATAAAGCAATACCAAAGTGCATGAAAACAGTTTTGTAAGTGATGTGTATTTACTTCCTCAATTGTAAAAATTAAACAAATATATGTCCAAACATCACATTATTAACATTATTATATATGCAGTTCATCAGGTATCACTAACACCTCAACAGAGCAAATGCAAAGTAAAATTTTTACTTCTTTCTAGGACAAGCAGAAAAGGTCAAAAGCTATGTACATATGACCATTTAAGATGATGTTAAGTAAATGCTTAAATATGGATACAGGTAGACCCATTGTAACAATGAGATATACAAGACACTACATTGAAAATGAACTTTAAAACTGGTGGGGAGGAGGAAGTAGTTGTGGAGGTGGGAGGGAAGAGATGGTAGGGGAAAATCAAAGGAGGAGGCAACAATGCTCAATAGGAAATGTACTCATTACCTTGCTCATTTAATTGTAACCCCTCTGTACAGTATTTTTACAATAAAAAATACAAAAATTCTACTTCAAAATCTTATATCCAAGGCAGTGTCTGAAATACAAGAAGATAAAAAATAAATCTAGAGGAGTGATATCTTTAACAGTGTGACAATGAGAAGTGAAAGCTGGATTTTAAATCAGGGCTTGACAAGATCAAGTGTCCACTAAATATGTGATCACAGCTGCAGAGTTGACCAGGATCACAAGAATGGAGGTACAACTGAAAGGCAGCTCAGGCTGTTACAGCATTGTTATGTAGACACAATGGGACCTCTCCAATAATGGAAAAGCACAAAATAGAAGTTAAGTCAGTAAAATGCATGGGAGAGTTTTCCCACTGAGAAAAATTGCAGTGGGAGATCATTGCTCTTTGATTGAGAGTATACAACCCATCTCATTTTACTTTAAGTTAAAGTATATTTCTGATATGAACATAATTATATATATCAGTGTTTCATGAATGCTGACTAGTGTAGGTGCATATGACTCTAATATATATTTAAAGCTTTAGAGGTATGTGAAGGCTCTACCTTCACATTCCATTCTATGTTGTTAAGTTTGCATGGTGAAATGTTCATAACTAGGAAATTTAGACTCTTGTGAGTCTGATTCAGGCAACTGAAATAAGACATTAGGGTCATCCACTCCAATTATTTGGTTTGTGACCTATGAAATAAATACCATTATTTAAAATGTGTATGTATTTTTGAAAACACATGCAAAACCAACTGGCAAACAATCAAAAGATACAATTTCCCATCTTCTTATAGAGGCTGAAGTAAAAATACTCCTGAAATGCAATCGTTTGTTCAAAGAAATACACAATAATGGCTACACTTTTTAAATTACCTTTTCAAAATGTAAATATACATACTTGAGAAAAGATTCTGTTCTTTTTATTCGTACTTCATTATATCTCTATCTATCTATCTATCTATCTATCTATCTATCTATCTATCTATCTATCTATCTACCTAAAGAACTAGGCAGGCAAGGCCAACCAAATTTCCGAAGTACCTAAGACTGACCAGTTGCAGACCTAGAATTCAAATCCAGTTTTCCATCTTGCTTATCTGAGGATATTCTGTGAATGTCACTTTACCTTTTAAGAGATATGGAGCAGATGAATCCACATTAGCTTTCTAATTATAGTTATAATGGCAATAAAATTGGAATTTATTGGGCACAAATTTGTTACTAATCAAAACAAGATTGGTTAATTTTCTAAAGAAATTCCTGCATGACAATTATTCAGGCTTCCACTGTTTATTCTGCATGGAGTAAAGGCTTTAGGAGAACACCTCCATGCCAATGACACCAGTGCATATGAAAATGCTTTTATCATTCAGTATCTTGAAGGCAAAAGAAATAGTTATATATATATATACATATATATGTAATCCAAAAGGAATAATTTTTGTGACTGTTACTTCCTCGTTATAACAAAGAAAATGTATTCCCTTTTCTAAAACATACATCTATATCACTGATATTACTATAATTACTATAAATAATGTAGGAATAATATATGTATAATATCATTAATGTTATGTAATATATAAGTAATATATATATAATATGTTTATAACAATTTGTACTACTATAGTAACTATAATTAATACATGTACAAAACTGAATTTTGTGTTATGTAGACTATGAAGGGCATAAGGAATGAGAACTCTATTTAATATGCACAACATGCCTTAGTCACATAATTTATTGTTTTGTATGAGTCCTGAGGCTTGAACTAGGACCCAGGTGCTGTCACTGAGCTGCATAGCTCAGATCTTGTACTCTACCACTTGATCCACACATCAATCTCCTACTTTTTTTTGGAGGCTAATTGGTAGTGTGAGTCTCACAATTTTTTTCTGCGTGGGCTGGCTTCAAACAGCTATCCTCAGATCTCAGCTTCCTGAGCAGCTGCGATTTCAGACATGAGCCTTGTTACATATTTTTTAATTCCATGCACGGCAAGTTGTATGTCATTATTTTTGTGTGTTCAAATACATTATGATGTTTCATTTCTAAACCCATTCAGAATAAACAACCACTTATTGGGTAAAACCATATGTTGCAATAGAAATTGTAAATACACTTACTTTACTATCAATTTTCAAAGATAATGTTATAATATTTCTAATTCCTGGACCTAAAAAAATAAATATGCATCCCTTCCTTAACTGTCTCATTTTCAACAGTATAAAACCTACTCTATAAACATCTATCTTCAAGAAAGCAATCCCCTCTAATCGCATATTCACCTTCAGTTATTCTCCTCATCTCTATATGGCCTTTTACAATGAATTTCCTCTAAGATTGGCTACATTTACCTACTAGACTCAACCTACCACCGCAAACACTTTGTGAAACTTCCTAGATAAAGTTGTTTGCCTCATCCTCATCAGCCTTTCTGCAGCCTCAGTGGAGAGCTTGTTCTTCTGCTTTACCTGTAGAATATATCATCTTGTTATATTTTCTAGCAAAGAAATAATAGCTAGCAGGCATGAGCCTTGGTATATTCAGAGGTTCCTTGGTTTTTAATGTTTCCTTTTCCATTTCCTTTCCTTCCTTGGTAAGTGAGTTGGAATAACAAAAACAAATCAATTTGAAAGCAGTGTGTTTTAGTGTAAATGAAAAGATACTAATTTGAAAATACAAATCTTTGTTCTTTAAATCTATTTTTCAATTCAAGTATAATAGGACTGGTGCTAGTAGTTCATGCCTTTAAACCTAGCTATTTAGGAGGCTGAAAGATGAGGATCATAGTTTCAAGCTAGACCAAGTAGAATAGACCATAAGGCTCTTATCTCAAACTAAGAACCAAAAAGCTAAAAGTGGAACTGTGGCTCAATTGGAATAGTGCCAGCCTTGAACAAAAAAGAAAAGCAAAAGCATATAGGCGCTGAGTTTAAATCCTAATACTAGCACATATATACCATATATACACATATATATGTACATAAATGTATAAAGATATATATTTAGTATATTATACATAAATTATATATGCATATATATGTATATAGTTATATATTAAAATATTACAAAGTGTAATATATATATATATAAGCACATTTTAATCTTTCTGTTAGAAACAGATTCATATACAATTATGAAACTATTTGACTTATAGGAGTCGACATATATAAAAATGTAAAGTATCAGACTACAAAATGAATGATTTTTGTTAGAAAATAGACTGTATCCACAAGATTATACAAATGGTATTGTTAGTTCATAAAACATTGAAAACAAAAGCATAAAATAATGAGAAGTAGTCAAGTACTGGTTGCACTTGTGTCTAATCCAAGGTATTTTTGGATGTTGACATGTGAGGATCCAGGTAGAACTCCAGCCTAGCAGAAAGTTCATAAGGCTGGGCATTGGTGGTCCATTCCTATAATCCTAGCTACTGGAGAGGCTGAGATGTTAGGATCAGAGTTCAAAGCCAGCCCAGGCAGGAAAATCCATGAGACTCTTATCTCCAATAAACCACCAGAAAACAGGAAGCGGTGCTGTGGCTCAAGTGGTAGAGTGCTAGCTTTGAGCTGAAGAGCTGAGGGACAATACCCAGGCCCAAGATTCAAGCCCCACGACTGTCACAAAGAAAAAAAAAAGAAGAGAAAGTTCATAAGACACTTATCTCCAACTAATTAGCAAAAATCTAGAAATCAACCTGTGGTTTATGGGGTACAATGCTGGCCTTGATTGAATAAAAGTCAAGCAAGAGTACAGGGCCCTAAATTTAAGTCCCACAAATGGCAACCAAAATAAAAACAAAACCAAAACATAAAACACATGGCTATAAGTAAGAAGAAACAAGAACTGCACAAAGTTAAATGCTGCAGTGAACAACTGTTTTACATCAGTAACTATAAGAAATCACATTTAGACATGGATTATTCCACTCAAGTGGCAGGTAGATCAGGAAAATGTGATAGCTATATGCATATAAATGCATATCTATATGTATACACACAGTTGAATTTTACTCATCTATTAGAATGATATTCTATCATTTGCAAAGAAAGGGAAGGACCTGGGGGAAAATCATGTTAAGTGAACTAAGAGAAGAAAGTCAAGTCCAGGAAGTTAGATATAATCTATAATGATACAACATACACACTTGGGTGGATTTCAAGTATACTATAGATATGGACTGAAATGTGGTAGATTTGGGGAGGAATTCAAATGATATAATTCCTTAGAAAAGCTAACTCCTCTTCCAACAAAATAAACACAAGGAACCAGGTACTCAGAGGTAGGGCTGGGATCAAGATGGGGAGAAAATGATAAATGAAGCAATAAAGTGGTAGAAAATGCAGTTATATGACTTAATGCATATTCTACCAAATGAAGAAACTTGAGGAAAAGGTGGGATTGAGAAGGTTGGGGAAATTATGAAAGAGATGACAATGATCAAAATCCACTGTACTCATGCACTAATGTATTGAATGTCAGCTCCTGTGTACAAGTTGAAATAAATACAAAATGAAAAAAAAACACAAAACTTGGTATACTCATGAGAGTATTTCAGTGATGGCCGTTCTTTGAATAACAAAAAATGAAGAGTGCAAGAAAATAAATAGCACAAAGGGAAATCATATTTGGCTGGGGAAGACGTTTAAGAAAAAAAGGGACAGATTAATGAAAAGACTGGATACCAAATACAATCGTTACATTGATGGTACATATGTAAAATGGAACAAGATAACTTGAGAGGATGGGTAGTAGTGGGAAAGATGGGAAAAACAATGGAAGAGTCAACAATAATCAAGATTTATTGTACTAATAACCAAACTCATTGAATTGAAACTTCTTTGAATACAATTTAATGATAAATACAAGTGAATAGCAGAAAAAATATATAGTAAGTTTTAATTTAGACAAAAAGGAAAATTATATGAGATACATGACGAAATCAGAAACTCTGGAAATGTCTTGTGGGTAACATTGCCTTTGGAAATATACATGCTTCATTGTATACATTTCAAAAATATCAATATTCTGATTACTTTGACTTTCTCTTGAAAATAAAGTGACCTTGAATTTTCTCAGACACTATTAACATAATGTCTAATGATTACATAATTTTTTGGGGGGGGGGTCTGGTCGTGGGGCCTGAACTCTGGGCCTGGGTGCGGTCCCTCAGCTCTTCAGCTCAAGGCTAGCGCTCTACCACTTGAGCCTCAGCGCCACTTCTGGCTTTATTCTTTTTTGCTTATGTGGTGCTGTGGAATTGAACCCAGGGCCTCATGCATGCAAGGCAAGTGCTCTACCACTGAGCCACCTTGCCAGACCATAATGATTGCATAATTAAACTAGATTTGTTAAAATGATCATTGTTACTGACCTTATATTGTAAAGTATAAGAAACACCTATACCACTACTTTATAACAGAGATACTGACATTTATCTTTTTAAATCACTCCACAGAAGACTCTTACATATAAGCAGGTAAAAGTTCCAAAATCACAAATATAAGTACAATTACTAAGAAGGAAATGGTAGGAGGACAATTATTGTCTTATGCAATCAATTTTAGCCATGGATTTTCTAAAAGAGAATCAATCAGAGACAAATGTGTTTGTTCCACAAGGCCTCTACTGCCAAACAAAAAGTAAGTGTTAAAAAAGACACATCATGGCAACCTCCTTCTCAAAGTCAGCACACTATAGACTCAACTCCTCCAAGATTCCTACATGAAAGAGACCATCTCTGACTAGCATGTACTTCTTTTTACCAAAGCAATAGTTCCTTTAGTAATTGTTGTTTTTTGAATTTAGATAATGAATGGAAGTTTTTCACAAAATGAAGTTTGAAATCCTTTTGATCCATTTTCAATGCTTAAAATTACTCTACATACTTGCAATACAATACATAATAGTAACAACAGTTTTGGAGTTTTCTGTATCAATGGAAAAACAATCTGGAAAATATAGACTTAGAAAGAACCAAAGGAATCCAGAGATGCCTCTATTTTCTACTCAGTTGTTGAAGTGGAAAGAAGGACAACATAATTTTTTAAAGAATTAGTCTAATGCCTGAACACTCACACTTAACAAATATTTATCGTTAACTTACTGATGATACATTAGGTAGATTTTGTAGACTTTGTTATTTTTGACAGACAAACATTTACTTGTGAGAGTGAGATTTGCACACAGGAACCTTAACTAAGTCTTAGATAAAGCACATAGTGTGTTAAAAGAGGATATCATAGTGCTATCCTCAGATCTCAGCCTCCTGATTATCTAGGATTACAGGTGTGAGCACCCAGCTAAGTTTTTATTTTTATATGTTTTATTATTGGCTTTAGTCAGGCTTGACCTGATAGTCTCTACTGATGAGCTACAACTCTAGAACTTTGTTGGAATAATTACCCTTGTCTCTGCTCAGAGAAACATTCTCCTAGTTAAGGCTTCCCCCATTTCCACTTGTCTCTCCTTGTCTCAGTTTCTTCTTTTGGGACTAATATCTTAGAATTTTCCGTGCTGCATTGTCTGTAAGTTGATTGATCTAGTAGATCTCAGCCATTCTAACTAGGATTATAGGTGGCAACTATTGTACTGGATGATACCTGCCTTGTGAAAAGTGTTTTAAGTTCACCAATCAGTGAAGTTTTTAGAACTCAACCCTGAACAGTTTGTGCTCAGAATTGGGAACTTCTTAGGTCCAGGAATGCAGGGGAAGCATTGTGTGCTATTTCATACTTGTTTGCTTTAATGGCAGCTTCTAAGAAATTTGTGAAGAGAAAAAACAGCCCCTGGGAGACAGATGCACTGTACTACCTGTTGCTCTCAGAACACAAGAGGAAGTAAAAGGAGTTCTAAAGAGTTATACTTAGGCCCTAAAATGCATATGCCTATAGAAGTGAGTGGCTCACAGACTGTGAAACATAGTTGTTCAATGATAATTAACTCACACAGACTCAGACATGGCAGGGTGGGCTTGGAGTCCTTGAGAGGCGTTGGCCTAGGCACTGTGGGCAACATTGACAGTGAAGTCCTTGGTGCAATACCATGGACAGCAAGTGAGCCCTCAGTGGTCCTTAGCACTTGACAGTTCTACCTAGGGGTGTGATCCATTGACCAAGTTCTGTATAACCTGTTACAGAGTATCCCACCACTGAAGTTGTTTTGAGCCTGAGAAAATCTGCATTTATAAGGCAGCCACACATGAGAAGTTGATGATATCCCATACTCAAATCCTTCTCCAGGAGAACAGAGTTTAAGGCTGTCCACACATTTGGGAAATGGGATTATGAGGGGTGCTGAGGGATGTTTTTAGGTAGGGAAATTGGAGTCAATTATCAGCTTGTGAATTCCTAACCCAACTTCCTGGCTCAGTAAGTGGTGGGATTATCATGATCTCAAAATGGAGTATACAACCCCCTGGCCCAAATTCTAGGTATTCTTGTTAGATCTTCCAGTTTTCCTCTTATGCCAAATAAAGCGACATCATGAAGGTCAGAGAAAGGACATTTATTAGATGGCAGCCATGACAAGACAGCACCTCAGCACACCTTCAGAATACTAAACAATACTCACCTCCTTTTCTATTCACCCATGTCGTTAGGTCTGAGGTGTGTCTAGGGGTCCTGCCAAACAGGAAGGTGTAGAGCCAAGCCTAAGATTGGCATGCCACTTTGCCTATAAACTAACTTGATTTATGGATGCCCTTAGTAGTGTTCTATAAATCTGTGCATGTACTCCACTAGATTTGGCTACTCTCTACTAACTAAATTATCTATTGTTGGGTCACATACTGTTATAGCTGCTGGGTGGTGTCTCCATTGTGACATCACTTTATTCTGCTGACCTAGGGGTTGAGTATGTGAGACTGATGATACCTCATTTGCATCTTTCTCTACAACCAATACTAGGGGAGTATTTAGGCTCCACCCACATTCTTAGTTACCTAGTACTGCAATGGGTTCCAGAACAAACCTTGACAAACAGACATAAAAGGGAGATGAAGGTTTTCATGCATCAGTCACAACTGGAGAGGGAGCTGAGGAACTTCAAGGATTTGGTGCAAAAGCCACAGGTAGATTGCAAGACGAAAACAAAGATGAGAACATGGAGGGCATCACCTGGAAGGAAAAGGAGGGGCAGTTTGAACAAATGAGTGCCTAAATAGAGAATACAGAGCAAGGTCTGAGGCTTGAAGAAGATATGGAGATCAAAGTAGCACAGACTGCTTGTCCAGGACCACAGTGAGAGAATGGAGAAGTAGCAGGATCTGTTGTTGTCCTTTGCCAGGGAGCCCCAGAATGTTTGGGTGAGAAGCTGGTAGCTGCCCAGAGCACTATGTGCCCTGAGCACATCTCAGGGCACATAGTGTAACCATGATAATTGACATTAGATTGGAGTAGCATGGCTTGCAAGAGGTGATTAGAGCTCACTATGTGGAGCCTGTTTTGCAGCATTGTGGGGTTTGGATTCTCAAGGACATAAGGGCAAGATCCTACAGCTGGTTCTCAAGAAACTGAAACACCTAGCATGTGCATTGATAGACGGCACATGCTCACTTCCAAAGAGCTGATGATGAGCTGTTGGAGGTCTCAAAAGTTCTAACATCCAATACTAGAGAGCAAGCCCAGAGCTCTGCACCACACTATTCACTGCCATGCCAATCACTGGTACCCTAATACTGGCTACACTGATCCCACACCCATGTCCTTGCTACCCTGATTGTGCTACCTTAATCCCTGACAACTTATTATCTGCCACTCTGTCTCTGCTACCCTTTCTTTGATAAACTGCTCCAGATGCCTCTATTTGCTACACCAATGCCTGCACACATAATTCTGCCACCCAATTCCATGCCCCTCCAATCCTGTGTCTCAGTCACCTATATCCTTTCCCTGGTAGTCTAGTTTCAATTACTCTCTTCTGCTACCATTAATTCATAATACCGCAGTTCTAGCCTGTCCCTGTCACCCTTTTTGCTATTACCACAGACCCCAACCAGCCAAAGCAAGAGTAGGCATAGTCAGTCAAATTGAGGCATTGGGACAGACACATTGGGACAAGTCATCTGAGAACATTCCTTCAGGTCTTATAAGTGAGTGACTACCTAGAGGCAGAAAAGGGAAGAGGCTATTGAGAGGTGGCCAAACTCTAAGGACATCACCAGACCATTATTTGCAAGAGAAAAAAGGGACCCAAGGTGAAGGGTAATGAAAAAACAAAAATTTTTATAAGGATATATTGAGGATGATGCAATAGATTTAGATTAGTATCCTATACTTGTGATCTGAATTATTTTATGACATAGATATGTAATTGTATTGCGGTTTAAAAATATTATGAAGTACATTTATGTGGTAATTATATAAACTTGTTGAATAAGTTTATATTTTATATGAATATTATTGAGTATTTTATGGCAGTTTACTCATGGGTCTCCCTTTGTCACAGAAAATTGAACTCTTTATCAAATACTGGAATTTCCCTTTGTGTTCAAATTATACAGTGAGATTCCTTATTGAATACCAAAATAAAAGCTAAACTATGGCAAATTGATTAAAGCTGCACAATTGAAAGGAGTCCATGATAAGGGCTACAACAAAAGCAAAAGTTTTTTGCAATGGAATCTGGGAAAGATAGAAAGAGTTTTGTTGAATAATTGTTTTAGAAAGTGATTTTAAAGTGATTCACATTGTTGCACACTTCATGATTTTACATCCTTAAGTCTGTATTTTCCAGAAGACACTGAGTCCTATCCTAGTAAGAATAAATTTTATTCTTTGTATATTTAATGCCATAATGAGCAAACATATAAAAATACAATAAGATTGTTACATAAACATACTATTAAATCAGAAAATATAAAAAAATATAGAATGAAGTAGTGAAATGAAGATTTAATAGAGTGATAAAATACACACCAAGTATATTCAGTTAAATCCAAAAATAACAATGTGATACACAATTAAGATATAAAATTCCATAGTCTTTTGAATTGACACATGTTCAAGTGATATAAGTTGGATAATTTTGTTTTAATAAAACAATTTTAAATAAATGTCTCCTGGTTCTGTTTAAGTTACTGAAGTAAGGTATTAGGAATTTAGAAATTACATATGACACTTACTGATTGTGACTGCTTTGGACATCACTGTTCCAGCCTGTCCTAAATGGGACACATGAAAGGAAACAGTGTGCCAACTTCCCTTGATGAGGGCATTATCACAACTAGCCCTCACACTAAAGCCTCTTCCTGTTTGAACCGTGGCTATAATAGCCTCTGCGAGCCTTCAAAATTCCAGATGAGAAAGGCATTTCAGCCCTACCATTCCCCAGGCTCCTGGACTAACCAGAGCAGCAAGACTGTCTTTCCAAGGCAATCTTTGCAACAAGTTCATTCTTTCAACACTTTAGAGCTGTTGTGGGTGGGTTTTTATTGATTTGAAGTCCCAACTTCAATCTGGCCATTTTCCCCTTTTATCAAATAAAGACACACAGAGAAGGAAGAGAAAGGAAATTTATTGTATGTAAGCAATTAAGAGATAGCACATCAGCACATCTTTAGAATATAATGAACTATTGGCCATCTTCCTCTTCACCTTTGTTCTCAGGCCTGAAGTATGGCTAAGGTTTCTGGGGCATCAGCACATGAAGATCTAGGGCATCTGCATTGGAGTGACCTGTCACTTTGTTCAGGAACTAACTTGGGAGGTGGAGGTCTTCACTGGTTTCCCATCAATCTGTGCACAACCCCACAAGAATTTTCCCCATTCGTCCTCAATTCCACATGGTTCAGCCAGGTACTGTTAGAATACCTTGCATATAAATCCACCGTGACCTCATGCATTGCCTTGGATTGGAAACGGTGTAGGGGAGACTTTTCTTTTCTTGTGTACCTCTATCTAACCTAACAATAAAATGTAGCCTTTAGGTTAAACCTAAATTACCTGCTTTCAAGTACTCCCTTATGGTCCACTCTTCTGCCTTACACCACAACTAGCAGTTTTAGGAAGTAGAAACAGTTCTGAAAGTTGTTGGAAACAAGGAGATCAAGTGATTGCAGAGGTCCTGACAATGTGGCACCTACCTTTTCATTCTATCACAAGGAACAAAATGGAGAAAACTGTTGCCAAAAAAAATCTTCCAAAGCTGAAAATCTTATTGAAGAGGAATTTCCCTGGTGGTATTCCAGGAACAGAGGAGAGAACAAATATAAGCAGTGAACACAACAAGACCTCCTTTAGGGAAAGGAACCTGAGGAGGTACACGAAGACCATGCTGATGGTGAGCCTCCCTTTGCTTCTCACTGTCTTTCTTTCCAATGCCGCAATATCATACAAAAAACTTAACATAAATGAGGCTGAAAATACCACCAAAACTCAGACCATGACTTTATCATACACTTGTAGAAATCAAATATATACACACATCCAAGCCCTTGTGACCCAGTTTTCACTCAATGTCAATGACAAGGCTTCACATATTCCAACAGATCAAATATCAACAACTTTGAAACTATTAGTAATATAAATTTGATGACCAAAATGTATAAGGCTATCACTGAAAAGGATATCCTTAGGAATAACATTAAAATATGATACTTATTTTTTGACAGAGCAATACAATTCAGAAATTATGTAGGAAATCATTAAGCTATTATATTTAGTGCTTCCAAAAGTGTTTTGTTGGCTTTGAATACTTACCAACACAATAAAAAACAAAAATAAAAATAATACCAAAATTTCTGCTTGTGGTTCTCTTTTTTTCAAATATCACATTTCAGATAGATGTTACCCAAAACTCAAGAGAGACTTGTGTAAGTTAGTGAATATAATATTGTATTTGAAGATCAGGTAAAACAATATCACTGAAATTGTGGTTGTGTTACACTTAAAAACTTTATATCTGGATGCCTTTCTCAGGCTTCGAAGGTACTTAGGTACTTAGAAGACCAGATTCTGAGACTCGCAGTTGGAAGACATTTTAATTAGAAAAGTCCATGAAACTCTTCTTCAATTAGCAAGGAACAAGCCAGAAGTGGAGGTTTGGCTCAAGAGGTACAATGCCAACTATGGGGAAGTTAGAAACTGAGCAAGAGCATAGTACTGGCACAAAAATAAATAAAATAACAATATTCTCATGAAAGTGTTCAAACCTATTACTAAAAACATGACTGAAAAAGTTGTAAGTTTACAAACTTCCTGAGAATATAGCTGATACCCAACAACTCCATACAACAAAACTTTCAGTTACTGCAACATCCATTCCTGTGCAAGACCCCATCTACATGGCATTTTTCAACTGAGCCTATAAAAGGCCAGGGAGAATCACATTCTGCCTAGTTGGGTTCTGGCTGTTCTCCGAAGTATGTCATTTCAATAATACCACTGTAAAACAAAGCCATGAATGTAAGAAAAATCAGACTCTGGGCATTAGAACAAATTGGAAATTCTAAATAAAATCTTCAACAGGATCTACATTTATAACAAACTTCCACTTGTTCACAAAATGCATTCACATACATAACACATTTCCATAATGTGTGTGTGTGTGTGTGTGTGTATGTGTGTGTGTGTGTGTGTGTGTGTGTGTGTGTTTGTGTATACCTATTTCAGTTTGTCTATGTGCTGGTTAAATGAAAGAGTTTCTCAGACTTGTATGGCTTAGCTGGCTTTGAACATTGATCCTCACATCTTAGCTTCCTGATTAGGATTACAGGCATGAGCAAATAGCCTTGGCACACACATGCTTTCCAACTAATCTCTTTGCTATAACCAGAATCGTGAAAGATGATAGGAGGTTTATCTTCCAGTACTGCTACCCTGTGCCCTCTTTTCTGCCACCACCCAGCACACTCCATCCACACTCTATCTTCTCCCCTGAGTGAGCATCTCCAGTCTTTGAAGTGATTATGGGAACAGGTTTGCAACAGTGTATAATCGAGAGACTCACCTGGCCTCTCTGCATGGGGATGAGGAATTGGATGAGGGATCAGTAGTCATGCATACTTTGGCTCTTCCCATACAATATCTGCTAAAAGACCCAGACTTACAGGAAACAGCCCCAATCTTCATATTTGATAGCTATGATACCAGGAAAACTTGGAGGTGTTTCAATGCTCTGCTCGTTTTCAGGGGTGGCTTTCTAGACATGGCCCAGGAATCCCTTGAATCCTCTGTGCTGCCAGCACTAGAGGTGTGGAGCTGACTGGACACCTTAGGATGGGAGTGGAAGCGGTAGCCATGGGGAGGTTAGTCTGATGGAGGTGGGGCATACTATGATCTCTGATCCTTCCTGCAGAGGGAACAACAGCCAGAATCCCTCTGCCTGCCTGGATACTTCTTCATAGATATATACTGCAAGAAAACACATATTTTTTCCTTGTTTCCATTGTTATGCATGGAAAATCTGGCTCTGAGAGTCCAGCCACTATAGAGGAGTAAGGGTGGCAACCATCCCACCTAGACAATTGCCATCTACTGAGGGTGACCTGGTGAGCATTAGCAGATGCCCAGACTGTGAAGTCACCTTGAGAAAAAGAAAAACTGTTACTGCAACTAAGCACTTTCCTCCTCCCTCCCCTTCCTTCCCTTCCCTTCCATATTTTGAAACTTTGCTTCTTTCTTTCCTTCATTTCCTACTATCCTTCTTTTCACTTTTTTGTGTGGTCCCCAGTAGTGAGATTAGAATTCAGGGCTCCACACCCATTCCTGGTGGTATTCTCTCAAAGCTGGTGATCTATGACCTGGGAATGTGGCTTACTGGTAGTATGCTTGCCTAGCATTCATGAAGCCTTGGGTTCAATTCCTCAGTACCACATAAACAGAAAAAGCTGGAAGTGGCACTGTAGTTCAAGTGGTATAGAGTATTAGCCTTGAGCAAAAGAAGCTGAGTTTAAGCCCCAGGACTGGCAAAAAAAGGCATGATCTAACTCATGAGCCACATCTCCACATTTTGATGATTGTTGTGTGTTCTCATACCAAGGCTTCTCATAACAATTTGGATTTCCAATCTAATGCTTCTTTAACTTCCTACTGAAATGTTTTTGTTCTTACAATTCTCTAAATGTGTGGATACATAGTGCCTGCTGCATGACTAGGCATGACAAATCAACTAACTACCACTACCCTTGCAAGTGGCAGACACCATTGAGGAACTCCCAAATTCACAGGGGGTGCTGACTCACTTAATAAGTGCCAGGGGAAAAGAAGAATAAATGAAGCACTTCCCTGAGGAATTTCATATATTCCAGGCTTTTAGACTCCTCTCTAATTTAGCTTTATATAAGCTTGTTGCTTTGCTACATTTCACTATTCCACTGCCTCTTAATTCTTAGTAAGACCCCTAAACAGCATCACAGATAAACATGTTACAGCATTGGAATGAGTGTGTGAGGGGCTGTAGAGCTCAGCATGCGGGAAACCCTTTCTAAATCTACAGGAGCTGTCTTAGATAGAGATGAAATTTGACCATTGGTCACACCTGAAGTAAGAGGTCAAGATCTATCCACATAGCCTGACTAAGATACTGAGTCATAATGCACTCAAAGTGAGGTCAAGTCAGCAGCTGGATCTGTGCCTTAGCACACCCATGATTACTGTGCAAAAGCTGTGAAGCCAAATCACCAGAGGGCTGCATATGAATTACATTATTGGGGTCTAGAGCAGAATTAAAGGCAGAAAGGAGTATTTGATCACTTTGAAAATAATTTCCACCATTTTTTCAAACATATTGGTAATTAACATATTTATTTCTGTTCCCTTCTCATTTATTCAACTATCCTACAGTATTATTCAATTCTCAAACACAATGAATAACTAGAAAAATGACCAATGGCTTGCATGATATGAAATATTAACGTGTGTATTAAAACAAATGTCTGTAAGTGCTTAGTTTTCATCTGTCTTTAGTTTTCAAGTAGTGCTGTGGACATTAGTGTGCAGACCAGGTATATTTGGAGTAGAAACTCGGTAGGAAATGCCACCTCTCTACCCGCAGCAGTTGAGTTTGCAGTTTTGCTTTCATGTTTGTTGGTCCTTGTGAAGATTCCTCTGGTTCAAATCCTGGAGTCCATTTCTTGTTGAGCATTGTTACCCCTTCCCTGGTTGTTCTCCCACTATCCCTTCCCTCCCCCACCTCCCTCACTCCCACTTCGAAGTTGTTGGGCATTTACTCAAATGATCACAAACAAGGCCATACTAAAGCAAGCAGCACAACTATGTTTATTGCAGAATTATTCATCATAGCAAAGATATTGAACCAACCCTGATCCAGATGCCCCTCAGTAGATGATGGATCAAGGAAATGTGAGACACACACACACACACACACACACACACACACACACACACACACACACACACACACAATGGAATTCTGTGCTTCCATCAGAAAGAATGTCACTACCACATTTGTTAGGAAATGGAAAAATTTGGAAAAAATAATATTAAGTGAAGTAAGCCAGACCAAAATAAATATGGCTTCCCTCATTTGCAATAATTAGTGTGCATCTAGGATAATTTTATGAGATGAGTGGAAAAGCTCAAAAACTATGTACATATGTCCATATAAGATAATGCTAAGTGAAATGAACCCCAAAATATGAACACAAGAAATTTTTCTTTGTTGTCATTGTTTTGAATGTACTATGTGATTTTTTTTGTTTCCTTTGTATGTTCTTCCCTCTATGGTATATCCCCTGTTGTCACTATACTTGATTTGTGATAGCAAAATGTACACTAACAGCAGAAGGAGAGATGCTGATACATCTGCCATTAGCAGAGTGCACTTATCATTTAATTTCATTCCCACTTTGCTCCTGTGAATTATATCAGAGATTCAGATGAGTTAAATAAGTGTTTGGAATCTACTCAGCAGATTTTGAATTACTGGAACGAACAGTCCCTCAATGCATCTCTAGACATGGGTACAATCAGGAGCAACATAGACAAGTTTCTTTTTTATAAGTTGCAATAGAACATGCTTAGATAATTACTAGCCAGGAATAACCATCAAGGGAAAATATCAAGAATTTTTTGATCACCACAAAGTAATGTATACAACAAATTTTTATGATTAAGTTATTTTATTTTATGATTGAAAGTAAGTGGAAATTTAACATATATCAACAAAAAACAATAAAATATTTTCTTGTCATGGAAAAAAAGAGTAAAACTGAGAGTGAGTGAGGGAAAGGTGTGACATTGTCTAAAAAGAAATGTACTCATTACTTGAGTTATGTAACTGTAACCCCTGTGTATATAACCTTTTTTCTCCTAGAATAAAGAATTTAATTTTTCTCATTTTTATGATAATTTTCAAGTTTTTTTTAATTGTGAAAATACTGTTCAGAGGAGTTACAATTACATGGGCAAGACAATGAGTACAATTCTTATCAAGAATTGTAGCCTCCTCCTTTGTTTCCCCTTCCCATCCCTTTCCATCCTCACTCTGAACCCCCACCCAATCCTCCCCGTTCCCCTCCTCACCCCCCCAAAGTTGTGAATTTCGTTTTTGACATAAAGACTTGTACATCTCATTGTTGCAATGGGTCCACCTGTATCCCTATTTGAACGATTTGTTTTTCCCCTTCCCCTCCACAAATTATACCGACATCAATTACACTGAAAGCAGGGGTTATACTGTAGGGGCGGCACATACAAATCAACAAAGAAATAATCTTATAAATGTGTCAAGTTTTATTTCCTTTTTTGTTTGCTTAAGTACAAAGCTACAAACAGTTACAACTAAGTCATTTCATCTCACATTTACACACCCTTGTCAGAACCTCCTCCAGTCTGATGACTACTGACCATGCTAGCGGCTTGTGGGGGAAGTCTTTCTTAGGTAGCACCATGGTAAGGTCCAGAGTGGAGGATTGAGGACAAGGGCCATTTCTCATACCTGTCTCTATTCACACTTACCTGGGTGCAGGGCGGGCAGGAAATGGGGCCTGGATGTGAGCAGTGAGAAAAGTGGTCCCTAATGACGAGGGAGGAGGCATCTTCTGCCTCTGCTATCACAATCAATGAACTTACTGTTAACCCAGGGCCATGGATGGCTGTGGTGACTGGGGCAGAGCTCCTTGGACCCTGCTTCAGCTTGAGGCTGTGCTCTGACAGGCAGAAATTCTCCACAGCAGGCTGGGAACTCTAACCCAGCACAACTTGGTGGGTGGGGCATTGGGTAAGTAATTTCTGGTCCTCTACAAAACTTTATTTTTGATTAGAGTAGAGTACCACCTCATTCTCCTCTACAAAAACAAAACAAAAAACAAACCCCAAATGAAACCAAAAACTGCATACATTGCCAGACCTATATGCATGTAAGTTGTTTTCTGTTTGTTTTTGAAAGTTTAGTTTTTAAATTTTATTATTATTATTAGTTCAGTGTTCACATTTCTATAAGGAACTCCATTTCAGGAAAGCCCTCCCAGGCATGTGGAGCAGTGCCTTTCCCCCAGGGGGTCTCCACCTCATGTTCCAATTTGAGGTGCCTGGACCAGCTGCCTCTGGGGAAGGGCACCTGGGTCCCTCCATGCAAGCTGGCTGGTGCAGGTCGTTAAGCTTGAGAAAGCAGAAGTGTAGACTAACTTACTGGAAATCTTTTAAAAAACATATTCATACTTCAATGTGGGCCTGTCAAAGCTTGGAGCCGTCTGTCGAGACCAGGTTGGTATATTGCACCCTTGCAAGTTCCAGAACAGCTGTAGGACACACTTGCCAGCTTCCTAGTTCATGCCTGACTCTTCCTTCTAAAACTGTGTAGAGTCCTGGACTGCATGGATGGGAAGCACAAATATTCCATTTGTATGCAAAAAAGTAAAAAGCAAGTACTATATAAAAGTTTTGGTAATATAAGGCCATCTGCTCAAGCCTGCTCAGGAACCTGTAACAGATATTAAATATTACAGTAAGAAGGCATCTTAATATACTTCAAAAATTCTGAAGTAATCTTCTAAGATTAAATGTGTAAAAGATAATCCTTTCCTTGTGAAGGCACATAGTCTTGCGCAGGAGGGCAGTATGGTTATTGCTTGAGCCACAGGTAGGCCTCGATGGAGGTTTGCTGTGGTCACAGTAGTTGTACAGCAGCCCCTCCCCCATCTCCATGTAGCCAGGAAGCCCGCTTCTTGTCATGTTTCCAGCATTTCTCTTTTCTTCTTGCATTTTGTAGATTCCAGCTAATGGTTTCCCCTGGCACTTGATTTTGTGATGTGTGAGGTCTCTTCCTGAAGGGGAACACATTCCAGAGCATTTGTTGGGGCTCATGTAGGAATAGATATTTGACTGCCCAGCAAACACCTTCTCCTGCAGCCCTGCCATGCCCATGGCAGTGAGCTCCATCCCCTTGCTGCCCTTGCTGCTGTGGCCAGGCCACAAGCACTGCCCCTGCACCTCACGTAGGGGCCAGTGGCACCCCATGGGTCTCCCTTCCCCCTGGTACCTCCTTCCCTCATGGCCTGCAAGCAGGGCCCTGAACCCATGAACGACCATGGCTAGGCAGTCCAGTGCCAGGGATGCAGGGAGGTAGGGTGAGAGTGAGGCAGCATCCTCCATGCCAGCCAGCCCACACCAGTATAAATCACCTTTATAATAACAATAAAGAATGATCCTTTACACCTGTAATCCTAACTACTCAGCCCGTGAGACTGTCTCCAGTTAACCACCAGAAAACAGGAAAGTGGAGCTATGGCTCATAGTGGTAGAATGTTAGGAGCAAAAAGAGCTCAAGTTCAAGCCCCACTACAAAAAAACAAAATAATAATAATAATGAATGAATAATAAAGAGCAAAGTAAAAAAGATACATTTTGTACTATAAAATGAACTTGGAATTTGAGACTGCACTCAGTGTTTGAGTGTTTTGACTGTTTGAGTGTTTAAGTCCTGGGTTTTATCCATGATGCACCTAAGGAAATAAACACACAAATGTAGGTATGAAATCTTTTTTTGGTCTTTCTCCCTTAGTTTTTTGTTTTTTATTTTTCATGGTTTGTAACTACGGAAACTCACTTTGATAATAAATTTAAATTTTTAAATATAGCTGAAAAAATTTACACACAGGAAAATTTCAAATATGTTAAATAAACATTTTTAATAACATGATATATATTTTTTTGTTGGTCATGGGACTTGAACTCTGAGCCTGGATGCTGGCCCTCAGCTCTTTGGCTCAAGGCTACCACTTGAGCCACAGCACCACTTCTGGTTTTCTGGTGGTTTATTGGAGACAAGAGTTTCATGGGCTTTCCTGCCTGGGCTGGCTTTAAACCGTGATCTTCAGATCTCAGCCTACTGAGTAGCTAGGTTTACTGGTGTGAGCTACCAGCATCCGGCAACATAATTTTTAAAAGAAAAATTGTAAATTAGTAAATTTAAAACAGAATATTCAGGGACAATAGAAGAGCTTGAAAAGCCATTGTGGTGGTGGTGGTGGTGATGGTACAGATTTAGTCATAACATAAAATATTATACTCTAATAAGGTTTTGAAAAACCTATCTTAAGTATTTTAGATTGCAGTAGGACAAAGGATGAACTAATGCAACAATGATACTAACTAGACACTATGTTGGAAATGAACTTTACAAGCTGGCGGGGAGGAGAGTGGGGAGTGGTAAGCAGGAGAAAATGCAAGAGCGGCTAACAGTGTCTAAAAAGTAATGTACCTATTTCCCTATTTATGTAATGGTTCATCACCTATACCATTAAGAAAAAAATAAAAGATAATATGCCTTTGATAATATAATTATTCTAGTAATAAATTATTGTAGGACTGAAATAGACTATAGTAAAATTTTATGTTAATTGTGTTGGGTTTTATATTTCCTTATAAAATTTGAAATTGAAATGGCTGCATTATAGGAATGGCTCAATTGATAGAGTACTAGCCAATGAGCAAAAGTGTCAGGTACTGACTTTGAGTCCTAGTCTTGGACCAAAACAAAGGAGGAAATTGAAATGGCTTATATATTTTTCAAAAGTGAAATCTACTTGGTAACAAATTTCTTGTTCTCTAGTGTCTACTAGGTACCTGGAATAATCCTAACACTTATAACAAATGTGTGTGTATGTTGTGTGTAAATGTACCTGTACCTGTATTAAAATGTTGCTGTATTTAGTTTTTAGTACTATACATAGTTATTCTGACTATACTTAAATTTGATAAGTCTCTGATCCTGGAAACCTTTCTTTAGGAATTCAAGGACGTGACCAACAGTTCTCCTTGGGAATCTGCAGCTCTGAGTTCTGGAAACCAAGTTCTTTACCTGAAAGCAGCAGACATGGACACACTTTGGGTTTTCTTAGCACAGTTTGAAGAGAAGTGGATAATGCTGGTAACCCAGCTCCCAGACATTCAAGAAATACTTCACCAGGTACGTGTTCATCAGCTTAGATTTGTCTAACATGCCTTTCAACTCAATCATTTTTATTAACACTATCTTATTTTACCTCTGGGATCACTGAATCTATGTCTTACTTCAGTGAGATCTTTCTGAAGAGAGAAATATTAATTTATTTTTCAGAGTGTCTACCACTTGCTAGTTTACATAAAAATTTTTTATCATTCGTTAGTGGCTGTGGGTGGAGAGAAGTCATATAATATAAGTTTGAATGATGGAATGCTTTGTGTGGGTGACCTGACCAGACCTCTTTAGTAATGTCTAGATTCATCTTGTTAACTTTTAAATGGAAATAATTTTGTTCTTGAAGCTTCAGATGGAGAAATTGCCCTTAGGTATAGCAATCACATAAATGATGAGTTGGATGAATGAAATGGAACATTAAATTGCCGAAATGTTGTCTGCCTAGGGCACGGGGCCTAGGGCATCAAGGTCCTAGGGTGAGCCTGAAGTCCTGCTGGCTGTCATGTCTGACACCCTTTGCAGTATACCCCAATGATGATGACCTTGCCTGGAAGGTCAGTATCCATCTTGGATTCCTGGAGTCTTCCTGTGGCTCAGACTTGGAGGGAGATAAATGTTTTTTTTTTTTTTAAGATAAATGTTTTGACCCTGGTCATCTGGTGAACATCTGGGCAGCATGTCATGCTTAGGATGTGGACTGCTATGAGTTGAGGGGGGCCATGTGCCATGTTCCCTTGTTCTGGGAGAGCTGGGAGGTCACAGCCAGGATAGCAGATGCCAAACAATGCTGACAGCTGCCTGGTTATTTCTTCTACTCAGCCTCAGGGACAAGCTGGTGGTGCTGAGTTTCTACATGTGGTCAATTCTTTTTCTTGCAATACTTGGATTTGAACTCAGGGATTCACTTTTAATAGGCAGGCACTTCTTCACTGATATCCATCTAGTTCTTTTTCCTTTTTGGGTTTTCGTTTCTTTTTTTAAGGAAAATTCTCACTTTCCATCAAGGTATAATCCTGAGCTGTGATCTTCCTATTTTTTATAATTATTTTTATATTTTGCAGAGATGAGAACTGAACTGAAGGCTTTTGCACTTGACAGTCGAGTGCTATTTCACTGAGCTGAATCTCAAATCTCAAAATTCCTACTATAACTTTTCTATCTTATAAGAAATGTCTGTAATCATACTCAATTTCATCACTGAAAGGGAGTCTCTTGGATGTTTCTGTTTTGGCTGTCCTGGAACCATGATCCTCTCAATCTTAGCCTATCACATAGATGAGAAGGCAAGCATGTATCACCCATGTTCAGCTATTGGTTGAGATGAGGTATCTTGTGTATATACAGGCTGCCAATCTCAAGTGGCTGAGATTTTTGAGTGTGTGAGCCACTGGTGCCCAGACAAAACAAAAACTTTAAATGGATGGAGAATTGATTCTGGCCTAATATTTTCTCTACTTTGGTAAATAGTCCATATTTACTAAAAAATAATGCACATTCAACTGTTACTGGATAGTGTCCTATAAATATCAATTAGGATATTTTGGTTAATAGTGACATTCAAGTCTACCATCTCTGTGCTGATTCTCTGTGTGTCCTATCAATGGTTGAGAAAGAGATTTTGTACTCTACTAATTGTGGTTCTATTTCTCCTCACATTTCTATACTCTTTTGCTTCACGTTGTTTGGAACTCTCTCACAAGGTATGCAGACATTTAAGAATGTTGTAATTAGGATTGGGAAATGGGCTCAGTGGTAGAGTGCTTGCCTTGCATACATGAGGTGCTGAGTTTGATTCCTCAGTACCACACAATCAGAAAAAGCCCAAAGTAGTGCCGTGGCTCAAGTGGTAGAGTACTAACCTTGAGCTGATGACAGCGCCCAGGCCCAGAGTTCAGGCCCCATGACAGGAAAAAAATGTTGTATTCTCTTCAGAAGTGAATTTTTCTTATGAAATGTCTTTCTGTATGCATAATCATTCTCTGCTTTTAAATCTACCTTGATTGTTATTAATGTTGCCACTGACATGTTTTTTTGACTAGTGTTATCGTATGTTTTATACTTTTTATTTTGTGTTTTTACATTTAAACTGGGTTGCTTGCAGGCAGCATGGAGTTGGACCCTGCTTTCTTAAACAGTCAATCTAGACTACCAACTAAAAAGATTAGAGCACTTACATTCAATGTGAATTTTGATATAATTAATTTCATTATCTTTGTCTATTTGCTTTTTATCTTCCAATTGTCATCTTTGTTCCCCTTTCCTCTTCTTGTCTTCCTTTGGATTGTGCATTTTTTCATGTTTCCATTGATCTTCTTCATTAGCTCACTACTCTTACTTTTTCCAGTGTTTGCTTTGGAGTTTATGACACTTTCATATATGGGGTGGGGTGGGGGGGCAGTGCCATTCTGATGCTTGAACTCAGTGCCTTGTCACTATCCCTGCACTTCTTTTAAACTTAATATAACTGTACTACTACTTGAGTCACAGCTCCACTTCTGGCTTTTCTTATAATTTATTGAATATAAGATTCTCATAGTCTCCTCAGCTGGCTTCAAACCAAGATCCTTAGATCTCTGTCTCCTGAAAGTTAGGATTACAGGCATAATTCATTAGTACCTAGCTAGAACATATATTTTAATAACATAATCTAAACTCAAATGATATTATACCACTTTACATATAAGAACACTATAGTATGTTACTTTTTATCTTTTCCAACATTTACAGAGAAGTACATTGTATAATAAAATATCTTTAAAACCAAAATAACATACACAAGGGAACAAAGATCCTTTGTTTTTGTTTTTGTTTTTGTTTTTTCCTGTTCTGGTACTAGGGCTTGAATTCGGGACCTGAAAACTGTCCCTTAACTATCTTGTCAAGTTGGGTGCTCTACCACTTGGGCAATAGGTCCCTCCCATCTTTTGTTTCTGGTTAACTGGAGATAAAATGTCTCACAGACTTTTCTTCCAGGGCTGGCTTTGAACCAAAATTCTTGTATTTCAGCTGCCTGAGTAGCTAGGTTTATAGAGACGAGTCAACAGGAGCTCTTGTAGTTGATAACCAGTAGTATTTAACAAAATAAAAATGAGAAAAATAATAATAAATATGCTCATTTGTTAAAACATGATTAATAAAAATCTACTGGTAGTTTTAAAACTTCATCCTTTCAAAGTAATGGCAAATACAAATGTTTTTTTGAAAGGTCTATAAAGTGATGTTTCTTTGAGAGACAACATCATAGGCACTCTGTTGCCCATATTCAAAACTGAAGGGAGCTGGGAACCACTGCTCACATCTGTAATCCAAGCTATTCAGGAGGCTAGTATATGAGGATTGAAGTTCAAAGACAGCTTGGACAGGAATATCCAATGTCCTTATCTGCAATGAACCAAGAAAATTGCTCAAAATGGAGCAGTAGTTCAAGTAGTAGACTGCTAGTTTTGAGTAAAATAGCTCAAGGTTAGCATCCAGACCCTGAGATAGATGAAACCTTACAGAACAGCAAGCTCACACATGAGTGTGCACATGCATGCATGGGCACGCGTGCACATGCACACACACACACACACACACACACACACACACACACACACACACACACACACACACACACCTGAATTTTAGAACTACAGTATCCAAAGAAAAGAAGCTGAGGTTAAAGTATCAAGCTCTCAAATGAACTTTCCCTAGTTCCAAAAGTTGTATTCAGTGCTATTTTTGTACTCTGAAGGGAGCTAAACACATAGAATGACTTCCTAAATCCAGAAACTTCAGTAATAGTTGAACTGTATTCTCAGACTTAGATGGGGAAAAATGAGGGCTTAATAATGAAGATGATGAAACACACCTTTACCTCAAGATCCTTGTCCTGCCCCCTCTGGACAAGAGATCTGAGGGTGTAGGTTCCAAGCCCTAGGTGACAGCCATCTTTGAGGTGAGCTTCTCCAGCAGTGTGGTTTTCTCCTCTCCAGTCTGGAGATGAAATTAATAATGTCAACTGAAGTATTACTGCATAAAATAAAGAGGCAACAGGGAAAAATCATTTTGTAAATCACCAAAGAGAAAGTCTGTACTCCTGCATTGTGGTCACTGAGCTCCAACAGGTGTGGACTTCCACCAACCAATGGGTAAGAACATGGATTTTAGAGTCTGAGTCCTTGGTTTCAAATTCTTGATCCTCTCTTTCCATCTGTGCCACCTTTTATTTTTTGGGGGTGGTCCTGTCGTGGGGCCTGAACGCTGGGCTTCGGTGCTGTCCCTCAGCTGTTCAGCTCAAGGCTAGTGCTCTACCACTTGAGCCACAGTGCCACTTCGGCTTTTTTCTTTTTGCTTATGTGGTGCTGAGGAATCGAACCCAGGGCCTCAGGCATGCAAGGCAAGCACTCTACCATTGAGCTCAAGCCCTAGAATGGGCAAAGTAACAAAAGCAGAAGCACTAGTTGCTGAACCTCTCCCCAGCATGTGTGGTCTAGTTAATCTCAACAATTCTAACAAATTTGCTGAAGGAACAATGGCTGGAATTCAGTAAATATCTAATGAATATGATCTGTAATCTTTCCCTGGTTGTTATTTTATTAGTCCCTGAACAGAATCACTTATGTTTCAGTGCTATTTAGGAGTCAGGATGTTTGCTGTAAAACTGGTTGCTTGACATAAATACTGCCATCTTACAAGAAGCTATTTTAGTTAAGCTGTTGTAAGAATTATCATTCTAGTCGCTACAGTCATAACTCAGAATGTGGTAGAATGCTAGGTGAGTAAGACTTGTTTTCCAGCTTTTGCCACAGGTGTCCTGTTTTGGTTGATTTTGCAGATAAACTTTTAACCCCTTTCAAACTAGTCAACTCTACAAGTTGTGAACCTAAAGTTCTGACCAATTAGAACAATGGCAGTAATTTACTTGGAATGAGTTTGGACAAAATGCCCACCTGGAGCTTTTGCTTACTTGGCTCCCTATCAGTAACATGCAGAAGGAAACTTTGCCTTGTCAAGCCAAGTTGGTATCTTTATTTCTACATAATACTTGAACATCACAAGACGTTTCCAACATTGTTCAGTACTGTCTTCATGAAGAACCAGTTTTGAAATCTCCTACTGGTAGTGGTAAGAGCTAGCAGCACCAGCATTACATCAGAGCTGGCTTTAAGTGCAAGTTCTTGGGCCCCTACAATGGCCTTCTGAAAGTAGAACTTTATGGATAAGACTCAATTCCCTGCATTCTAGAAATCTGCAGGCAATTCAAGCTGTGCACCATTTTCAGAACTGTTCTCCTAGAAAGTCTCCATCAGCACCACAGTAAGCCTTTCAAAAGCACACAAGGAGGTCTAGGGCGCAGTTCTGGTTAAATTGGATTTAAGGTCTTGCTCGGCTTCTCAGTTATCTTGTCTTAACTGAGTTATGACACTTTTTAAAATCACTATATATTAAATTGTACATTAGAAAATGTTTCATAATAGTATTTCTATATATGCATATAATGTATTTTTGTCAAATTTGCCTCTGCCACTGTATTTCTTGTCCCCCTTCTTGACCTCCTTAATTTACCTTCCTTTTCTACATTCCTAGTAGTCCTGACCTTGGATGCTTTGTTTTACAAATGAAAGAAAATATGCATACAATGCTTTTCTTTGTGGGATGGACTTATTTCACTTGAAATAACAAATTCTGTTTTTTATCCATTTTCATTCAAATGACATAATTTCATTATGCTTGATAGCTGAAAAATATTCCATTGTATATGCATGCCATGTTCTCTTTATCAGTTCATCTACCAATGCAACCCTAGATAGATTCCATAATTTGCCTGTGAATAGTGCTTCAATAAACACTGGCACCCATGTATCTCTATAGCAAGCTGACTTGAATCTTTTATCATATATACCCAGAAGTGCTATAACTTGATCACATACTTGCTTCCAACACTAGCTGTTCTAATTTATGTTACTACCATCAGTGAATGAGTTCCTTTTCCCTTTGCATCTTCACATTTATTGTCATTTGTTTTCTAAATGACATCCATTCTGACGAGGTATTAGGACACTAATTTAAGCCTCAATTTCCTCATCTGTAAAATGGTCTCCATTCTAGGAATTTCCTCATTGATAATAAGATGATGCATATAAATTGCCTGGCACATACTATCTGTTCAAAGAGCATCTACTTCCCTTGTCATCTTGATAATTCTTATGTCTCTCTTCTCTCAGTATGATCTAAGTTTACAACAAAAGCAATGCCTGCCCAGAGAGACAAAGGAACCATGTTTACCTAATATGTAGAATCTATATTCATCTTAGAAACACATAATACATATATTGAGTAGTATGCAAGTTATACAAATGCATTAACTAAAATACAGTAGATTTATTTAAGGGAGATCTCAAAAATGTAATTCTTTAGAAAGCCAATCAAAGTCCAGCAAAATAAAACACCAGGAAGCAAGTACTTGAAAGGGATGAGGGGGCCAAGAGGAAAGGTATAGACAAATGAAGAGAAAAAGGGGGAAATGCAGACAAGAATCCAATGTATATCCTACAAAATGAAGAAGTGTGAAAGAAGAGTTGAGTGGAGGAGGGATGGGTGAGAATGTTGAAAGGGGTGACACTGATTAAGATATATTTATAAACTGCTTGTTAAATGGGAACTCCTTTGCACAACTGCTTAAAGATAATTTAAAAAATTAAAAGTATTAGATTTAAAAAGTTATCATGAATAGAAATAGGAGTGTGAGGATTGCAAGGGTGCCTACAACTGTTCTTTAAATTGAGCCATGAACTTCCATAGGGGCCAGAGAAAAAGATGAAATGCACAGGTCACGTGGTGCTCTGAAAATAGGAAGGAGGGTGGCTTTTCTGGGGCCATTACAGTGGGTTTGCCACATCAACTCCAAATTCCAAGGGGATCTGATCACACACATCTCTGTGAAATGGGGTGGCTGTGAGGGAGTCTGTCCAGCAGAACTTCATGTTTCAATCATTCATTCTCCAATCAGAGCCATTGGCAAACTCTTTAGCTACCAAAAGAGATGATGTTCCACTCACTTTTGGTGCAGGATATCAAGCAGAGAGCAATTCAGGGAGCTGTCACCTACTTAGATGCTAAATCCATGTCTTGGTATACCTGGTCCCCTCTCTCAGCACTGATGATGGCATGTGGTCTGCCTTGTTCTCCATTGTCTAGAGACAAAGAGCCAAGTCAGTGTTGTTTGCCACACTGGTATATGTGGGAACCCTGTGAATGGAGAGAGAAGGAAGCATGAAAATGTGACTGAGTTTTCTACAAAGAGGAATGGCTATACTTGGTTACAGGATATATTTCTAGATCTTGCTCGAGGAAGTGAAAGACGGGGAAGGAAACTACCATTTATCTAACTTTGGTCCTATCTTGTCCTTTACAGATCTTGTCCTTCTCTAATCACCATGGAAACACTGTGCAGTGGACATGTGAGCTTTTGTTCCACAGAGATTGAGAATCAGAGATTATAGAACCAGATGGCAACACAACAGCTGCTTAAAATCACCCTGCCCTCTGTGTCTGGTGAACCTAACAACACCTTGGTGACTTTGCAGGGAGACAAGGTATCCACAGGGAAATGGTTAAAAGGAGACAGATATTGAGGGGGGAAATGCATGCTCAGTATACATAAAATTCAGTGCAGTCTTGCAGATTCTTGATTCATTTTTCCCCTACCACTACCAAGCACACCCCTACCACTGCAATAGGCACACCTTTCAATGAATCTCATTTTGTTTACTCTGTCCTTTAAATTAAGCACATGAAATTTTTACCTTTTTGGGGGGTTGCCATTGGCTTTTTGGGTGGAGGGAAGCTGATTTTCACAAAGTAAAGGGCAAGGAAACACTTAGGAGATTGCCTAATTTACGCACAACTGACAAAAACACAGGATGCCTTGAGAGCTTCTCTTCACCAACCAACTTGGGAAAATATTTTTATTTCTGAAATTTCTTTTGATTGATTTCTTTATTTTTGCCACACTTGGTCAAAATGCATGTAAAAAATCCACAAGTAAGGTGAGCTGATCATGAATGCTTTGGCAGGCTGGGAAGGTGCAAGCAAAGAGGTGAAGCTATCGCAATGGCTACTCCAGTTCAGCCAGCCATGCATCACTTGTACTGCTTCCCTGAAAGACACTGCAACAAGTGCCTGGGACAGACTCCACCAGGAGCATGAGGGCAACAAGCAGGAAGAGAAGACCTGAATGTGTACTCAGAGACAGGCTGCAGAAAAGCAGTGCAGGGGGGGGAGGGAGGGATTCAACTGGGCGCAGTGGAACAAGCAAGCTCTGTTGATCTTGATCTTCAGCCTGCCTTTAGCATTCTCTGTCTCACATTTTTCCCTTTGCATATTAATCAGAATAAAAACTTCACTGTGAAGATTAAAAAAAAATTCAATGCAAAATGCCTGGCATGCATTTAGCACTCAACAATTATTATTATTATTATTATTATTATTATTATTATTATTATTATTATTATCATTATCATTATCATTATCATTATTATCTTGAGACAGGGTCTTACTATGTACCCATGGCTGGCCTGGAACTCATTATGTAGGTTAAATTTGATCAAATTAACAATTCTTCTTCCTCAGCATCCTGAGCATGGAATTATGGGCATGTGCCATCCAAACAAGCTTATTCATCTTTTTAATGTGTCACTGCTGTGTCTTGGCTAATTAGCCTAGCTTTCTAGTAATTCTGGTACAACTATCTGGAAAACCAGCTCTTTGAAAAATACCTTTTTCTTAAGTATCAAGTGTTTTCTCCATTCTCACTTCCTACACTTCATTTCAAATTACTGGATTACAGAGAAATGTATATCAAGTCTGTAGATTTCTGGAGCATCATTTAAATTACTTTGCAGCTCTCTTTAGAGCCTGTGGTAAGCTGGATTTTTCATAGAGTAATTTAGGGAAAAAAATCAGTAGTAAGGATGCCTTTATCCAAGATCACTATGAATTAAATAGCAATTTCTTCAGGTTCTATGGGAGTTTCCAATACAGCAACGTTTTATCTACTCATCATTTCACTTCTTTCCTCATAACAACAGCCCAAGGCAGGAAGCATGAGCCCCACTGACAGATGTGGAAACCAAGGTTCAATAAGACCTCATCAAATGGCTGGTACATAGCTTGAGAAGTGATCTGCTAACTATATCCAGAGATGATTCTAATGTAGATTTTTATGCATTATTAGCTTATATTAAACAGTGAAATTTTTCATTGTTAAAATTTCCACATGATTATAATGTATTCAAATCTCCCTTCTCCATACAAGTTTTGTGGTTGGTTGCCTTGTATGATAGTATTTGAGCTAGAACTCAGGGCATGGGTGATGTCCCTGAGCTTTTTGGCTCAAGGATAACACTCTACCAGTTGAGCCACAGCTCCATTTTTTTCCAGCTTCCTGATGGTTAATTGGAGATATGAGTCTCACAGACTTTCTTGCCTAGGCTTGTTTTCAGGATAGCCTTTTCTGCTTAGGCTGAGATTCTAGGACTCATTTAAGAAAGCAAGGCTGGGGTACTGGAAGCTTAGTCCTCTAATGCTAGGTACTCAGGAGGCTGAGTATGAGGGTAAAAGTTCAAAGCCAGCCTTGGGCAAAACAAAAAATGTTCAGAAGAGTCACTAATTAATCACTAAAAGCTAAGCGTAGAGCTGGAGCTCAAGTGGTTGAATGCCAGCCTTGAACAACAACAACAACAAAAAAAAAACAACTGAGATAGTGTTCAGGCTCTGAATTCAAGCCCCATTACCAAGAGGGAGAGGGAGAAGAAGGGGAGGAGAGGGGAAGGGAGTAGAGAGGAAGGGGAGGGGGAGGGGAAAGGAAAAGGAGGGGAAGGGAGGGAAGGGGAGGGGAAGGGAAGTGAAGGAGAGGGGAGAAAAGGGGAGAGAAGGGGAGGGGAGGGAAGAATTCAAGAATATTCAAGAATACTCAATATGTCAAAAACATGAAAATGTGAAAGTACTGGAGGCTTATGCCTGTAATCCCACCTACTCAAAAGGCTAATTCTGAAGATCACAGTTCAAAGCCAGCCCAGGAAGGAAAGTCCATAAGAATCTTATTTCCATTGAATCACCAAAAAGCCAGAAGTAGAGCTGTGGCTCAAGTGGCAGGGCACTCACCTCCAGCTGAAAAAGTCAAGGACAGTGGCCAGGCCCTGAATTCAAGTTCAGCACCTGCCAAAAAACAAAAAAGAGTATTATTGATTATTAACAGTTATGAAGGAAAGTCACTTCTCTGGGAAAAGTTTTGCTCACGGAAATCAGATCCTTAACGTTTATTATAGAAAATAGAACGTCTATTATAGAATATTGACGTTCCTACATTCATTATGTGGTTAGATCAAAATAAACCCATCATGATTTAAAAGAGACCACCAACATGGCTAGTGTGTGTAAGGAGCACAATAATCATGTGGGTGAGTGGAGGTATTTATTTCCTCTAGCACTCCTATTCCATTACTATCCATTAGGTGTCAGACTTCACTCACCTAACACAATTCTATTTCAACTTCATCATATGTCTGTCCCAGGAAGGTTCACCTGCTACATCACTCTGTCCTAGGTTAAGTTGCACATGGGTTGGGGCGTCTTCAGGTCCACTGGGCTCAGGAATGGCCACAGGCTGCTCAGGAAGTTCTACTGCAGGCTTCTGTGTAGACTAGGCTGGGGAGTCTATGAATGCCTCTGAAGAGTAGTGAATTGGTTTAGGTTTGCTCCATTTTTGTCTGCTTTCTATGTCTTCCAGGCATGTCTTGCTAACTCTCAGGCTACCTCTGTCCCTTTGATGTCTTCCACAGAAGTTCATTTGCATATCTTAAGTCCCAGGGCACAGTGAAGGTTGCAGCCCCCCTGAAGCTTTCTTCCCTAGGCCAGAGCTAGACTCTAGAAGACTGGGGAGAGGCTCAGCCAGACTTTAAAAACCCTATTGCTTGGAATCCAGACACTCCTGAGAGTGGAACTCATCCCTGATGCTGCCACATCTACCCTGTGGAATACATAGTTGGCCCTTGAAAACCAATTTATTAAACACAGTCATTGTTAAGGACTGAGTTCTATAAACTAGTGAGGAAACAAATTATTAATAACAGCTGGTCCACTGGTGGCTCATGCCTGTAATCCTAGCTACTGGGGAGGCTGAGATCTGAGGATCCCAGCTCAAAGCTAGCCAGAGCAGGAAAGTCTGTGAGACTCTTTTTTTTTTTGGTCAGTCATGGTGCTTGAACATGAAATGGCAAAAAAAAAAAAAAATTGGTGCAAAAATCTCCAGGGAACCCTACAAGTAAGTGTCGTGTTTTCTACTGAGATATTGAAAAAGATCCTTTTGTGACCGGTGGTGTCTCTCGCCTTACCTGCAAGCGTACCTTGGACTGGCCCACCAGCTAGAAGAGTCAGGTGAGGTACAGAGGAGAGATCTAAGAATGGAGAATGCAGAACCAACCAGGTCGCCGCTCACAGATCATGTGTTTAAGAACATAATGCCAGCAAATCTCACAATGTTCACATAAACTCACAGAATGAAATGCAGCAGCCTTACTGGCTCTAATTGCCAACCCCTCCACCTGATTTTTCAGGTATTTGTGTATATTGTACATAATATAGGTATTATCTATCTTTTATCTGTATATTTCTGATGAATAGAAAATAATATTTAGGGTTATGATGTATACTTGTACTAAAATGATATTTTTTATTTTATTTTATTATTTATACTTGCACTAAATAACTATTCGTTCATGATACATTGATGCAATATCAAAGACATTCGTGGTCATCATTGGTGGTGGTCTCCATAATTTTATGGAGAATTATGAAAAATGAGGAAGACAAAAATATTCAGACCAAAAGAATTGACATGGCAAAAGCACTTGCCAGATCCTGTGTCTATTCTTCCCAAACAGGTGAGTGAAATGGGAATGGATGGGAGGGTGGAATGTGCCAATTCCAGCATATTTTCCGAAGAGGGTAGAAGTCTAATGGCTGTGGTGCTGGCATCTCTTCCTCGTGATCCGCAGGCGGCCCCTAAGGTCCAGGCCTCCTCCTCCTGGTGAGGCACAGGCAGCCTGGGCTTGGCCTAGGCTCCACTCTCCTCTCTGCCCTGGCCTAAGAATGCACTCTTGCCATACCGACCATAGCCACCAGAGGACTCTCTCCCCCCACTTGGTGGAGGTGCAGGCCAGGGCTGCAACCTGTGGGTGCCCAGTGAAACCAGACCAAACCCAAAGTGCTGGGAAGGCAGCTGGATATCTCAGGAACCTCAGGAAAGCAAGACTCAGAGCAGATAATAGAGGATATGGAGTTCACCATCAGTGGTTAAATGTGGCTTAAATGGTGCCAGTTCTCGCTCTTGCTCTTGTGTACTGTGTCTCTCTCTCTGTCTCTGTCTCTCTCTCTCTTTCTTTTCCTTTCTTTTCTTTCTTGTCAATCCTAAGCCTTGAACTTAGGGGCTGGGCACTGTGCCTCAGCTCCTTCAGTCAAGGCTAGTGTACTACCAGTTGAGCCACAGCGCCATTTCTGACTTTTCCTTTTCATGCAGTACATGCTTCATGCATACAAGGCAAGCATTCTACCACTAAGCCACATTCCCAGCACTGATGGTGATTGTTTCTGAGAAAGGAGGGTGGGACTGGGGCACAGTGCCCTGAGTTCAAGGCCCACAAGTAATTGGAGAGAAAAAAACATTAAAGTTTAGCACCCAGGACCTAAGTTCAAGTCCCCATCTTGGCACACATACACAGAAAATGATCAATCAGAAAAGAATTCTCTTCTTATATATGCCTAATACTTGCCACTTCCAGGGGAAGAAAGTGGCCAGAAAAAATACAATCTCAAAAATAAAAGAAAAAACAAAAACCCAGGGTGAACAGATGCAGCAGTGTACTGACTGAACACTACATGGGAAATGAACTATACAACTTGTAGGCGGGGACAGGGAAAATCTGGTGGAGAGTGAGGGAAAGGGGGACATTGTTTTAAAAATAAATCGGCTGGATATCTGACTAATGTCACTGTAACTCCTCTGTACACCACTTTTATAATAAGAATAAAAATGAAAAAAAGAAGAGTCTCAGACTCTCTTAGCTGGGCTGACTGGCTTCAAATCACAGTCCTCTAGATCACAGCTTCCTCAATAGCTAGTGATAGTAACAACTGGTGCCTGTCTCTAAAGTTTCATATAGATGAAATCATACAGTGTTGAACTCAGGACTTTGTGCTCTTTTTCAGCTTTCTAACTCTGTGCCAGTGCTCTACCCCTTGATTCACACCTCCCATTTTTGCCAGTTAACTGAAGATAGGGCATCTCAGGATTTTCTTCCTGTGTTGCCTTTAAAGCACTATCACCAAGTTGTCAATTGTCTCCTGAGCAGATGTCATTATAGGATGATCTGCCAGCACCTAACACAGTGGTAGTTCTTTTTCCCTGGTTTTTCTTTAATATAAATGTTTAATTTAACTATATCAGTTCCTCCCTTTCTTGTCGATGAGTGGCACTCCATTGTTAGACATAGCACAATTTTAGTCAACAACCACATTTATTTGACTGTGAATATTTGGAATGTTTCTAATACAGCACAGTTACACACACACACACACACACACACACACACACCATGAATATATAAATAATTGTATCAGAAATGGAGAATGAGGGAGAGCAAAAGGAGAATGTGATGAAGGGTGAACATGACTGAAATACTATAGCAAGGTGATATTTTGAATAGTAATATTTTATCTATTTCAAAATAGGTAGATGATTTTAAATGTTGTTTTCACAAAGAGATGATAACTGTTTAAGCTGATATACAAGTTAACCTGAATTATTCTAGAATGTGTGTGGCACTTTATATAACACACATATATTCAATTATTTATCAAGTAAAAATAAAATTTCCTTCAAAGAAAAAAAATGTAGTGTTCAGTCAGTCTGTGGGGCTGGCTTTGAACCTCAATCCCCAGATGGAAGATGCTAAGGAGTTACGTTCATTGGCCTGAGATGATCACAAGTAAACAATAGACACATTCTGAAACACCATTTGCTGGTGAGAATTCTCAAGGTGAGAGAGCTGCAGAGATTCTCTGTGGACATGGGTTTGGCTAGCAATGGGCCCAGCTCCTTTCCTCATGGGGATGACCCTACCCTGGGTCTCTAGGGTCAAGTGAGGACACATCCTGTGAGGAATTTGCAGACCACCCATTCAAACCTCCTTGCTTAGTCACCCATCACCACCTTCAATCACCATGAATGCCCAGAAGAAAACCTCTATCTCCAGGCAATCCAGTGATTTTCAGAGCAAAATGCCCACCGCCCCTGACAGCTCTAGGCCCAGGAGATGAGTTCGGCATTTTTTGATGTCCATCCCTCTGTCTGCACTGCGGCCTTCCCTGAATGGCAACCTAGATGTGGCCCCGTAATGTGGACACTGATTCACCCCACTTACCACCCAAGTGGCCTCACCAGTCACCACCTAGATGGAACAGGTGCGACCCCTGCTGGGCCCATTCTTGGCACCCAGTACTGAGATACCCCCAGGTCACTTATGCCAGCACCCTGCTCCCCATCATGACAGGCCCCAGGGTCCCCCTTTCTCTCAGGCCAGGTGACAGGCCCTGCCCCTTGGAAGGACTGATCACTGATCCTCCTGGCCAATCTCTGATCATGCTCCGTCCAACCACCTGTCTCCCCCTCCCCACAAGACACCACCGAGGGTACTCCAAGGCCTGCTCCAGCCACCAAGGCTAGCTCTGGGAACCATAATCCTCCCCATCTCAGCCTCATTTAGGAGGTAGGATGAAGGGTGTGAGCCCACTACATATGACCTTCCATTCATTTAGTGTCATGAGCTGTTTTGCTCCCCAAGAAGAGGCCTCCACTGGAGATGGGTGCAGCTCTCCATGTCAGCTGCACACCACCTGGGGCAGTGCTGTCTTTGCCCATACTATCACCTCCTGGGACCTCAGAGGAGTCGCTCTGCTGTGTGGTTGGGGGACATGAGATGGTGACATGAAGACCTTGTAAACATGAGGCCCCCTCACTCCCCACCCCTCACGGCTCCCAGTGACCCTGAGTCCACCCCGGTGAGGATGAAAGAGAGGAGGAGGAGAGCAGGGGTATTATCCAAACTACTGTGGATGCCATGAGCAGGCCTGGCCAGGGGTCCAGGTCCTGGGAGGAGGCATAGGGGAGGGTGCTGCTTCTGTGGGAGAATCCAGTGAGCTCTCTCTCCCTGCCTCCCTCCAATCAGGCTGAGGCCCCCACATCATAACTTGAGATAGGCCATGGGGCAAGGTCAGCACCCAGCTTAAGTGAGCATCTGGTGAGGGGCTGCTCCAGGTTAGCCTTGCCATTTGGATTCCTCCCCAGTAGCCTTCCCGGTATGAGAGCAGGAACTAGGGGACACATCCCACAGGGCAACATAGGCCAGTACCCTGAGCTTTGTCGTGCTGAGCCTTCCAGTCCACACATGTATGGTGGCGGCATGGGAAAACCAGAGCAAGGGCCTTCCACTTTCTCCTCACCTCCTCTCCAGTCATCTCACCTGTGAGAGCAGATGGAACAGAATCTAAAATGGGATTAGGAGATCCGGACAGATTTTTCTCCCAGATCTATGAGTGACTTTTTTCTCTATGATATGTCAAAAATTAAGGAGAATCCAGGCACTTGTGGTTCACTTCTGTAATATTAGGTAATCAGGAGGCAAAGATCTGAAGATCAAAGTTGCATGACAGCTGGGGCAGGAAAGTCTGTGAGATGCTTATCTCCAATTAACCACCAGAAACCTGGAAGTGGTGCTGTGGCTCAAGTGGTAGAGCTCTATCCTTGAGCTGAAGAGCTGAGGGTCAGCACCAGTCCCAGAGTTCAAGCACCACAACCAACCAACCAACCAACAAATAAATAAATAAATAAATAAATAAATAAATAAATAAATAAATAAATAAATAAATAAAACAAAGTAAGGAGAAGGGCTGAGAATGTGTCTTAGTGGTACAGTATTGCCTACCAAGGTTAACTCATCAGTATCACATTAAATAGAAAAGGCTGGAAGTGGCACTGTGGCTCAAGCGGTAGAGTGCCAGTCTTGAGCAAAAAGAAGCTCAAGGACAGTGCCTAAGTCTGAGTTCAAGCCCCAAGAATGGCAAAAGAATTAATAATCAAACAAGGGCTGGGAATGTGGCTTAGTATTAGAGTGCTTACCTAACATGCAAGAAGCCCTGGGTTCAATTCCTCAGTACTGGGGCTGGGAAGGTTGGCTCAGTGATAGAGCGCTTGCCTTGCATGCATGAGGCCCTGGGTTTGATTCCTGAGCACCACATAAGAAAAACAAAAAAAGCCAGAAGTGGCGCTGTGGCTCAAGTGGTAGAGTGATAGTCTTGAACTGAAGAGCTGAGGGACAGTGCCGAGACTCAGAGTTCAGGCCCCACAACCGGACCCCCCCACAAAAACAATAAATTCCTCAGTACCACATAAACAGAAAAAGACATAAGTGGTACAGTGGCTCAAGTGGGAAAGTGCTGGCCTTGAATAAAATGGAGTTCAAGAACAGTTCAAGCCCCAGTACTGGCAAAATAACATCATGATCAACAACAACAACAAAACAAAAAACTTGGGGCTGGGATGTAGCTCAGTGGCAAAGCATTTGCCTAGAAAATACAAATTCCTGTGTTCAATGTCAGTGCCAAAAACGAAAAGACAAATAAATAAATAAAACTTTGCCTATTTGCAGATGAGATTCTGTTTCCATTGAAAATTCCAAAGAATATTCCCCTTTCAAAAGCACACATACAACAAGCAAATTCTTGAATATTACCAAAGCAAGTTTAAAAAAATAGATACACAATTCCAGTGGCTGCTCACACCTCTCATCCTAGCTACTCAGGACGCTGAAATATGTGAATCACAGTTCAAGTCAGCCCAGACAGGAAAGTCTGTGAGACTCTTACCTGCAATGAGCTGCAAAAAAACAAACAAACAAACAAAAAAGCCAGAAGCAGAGCCGTGGCCCAAGTGGTCTAGGACTAACAACCTTGAGCAAAAAAGCTCTAGATAGTCCCCAGGCCTGAGTTTCAACCCCAGTACCAGTACCTGAGCGAACACCAGCTCATCCCACCTCTCATTCCCAACACTAATTAGTGAGTGCTTAAATACTATGGCATACAAACCAGCCATTAAAAAAAAATAATATGATTCAGCCTCCTTGCAAGGGCTGTGGGCTGTGATCCAGAGGGGTTGCCTACAGGTAGGATCCTCTCTTCCCCTCCTTCCCCTCACCATTGGAACCTCACTCTGCCCTGAGCAGAGGTACTCACCTCTAGGATAGCCACCTGTGCCTTAACCACCGAAACATGGGCTCTGAAGGGAGACTGGGGCCTACTTGGACTTTCCTGAATGGGCTGACCTCTAAATGTGATCCTCAGACCTCAGCGGCCTGAGTAGGTAAAATATCAGTTCTGGGACACTTGTGCCCAGCTTTCCTCTTGCTTTATATTTCAATGTAATGGAAGAGAATATACACATGATAGAAAAAATAGCTCTGTTTGCCACATAGGCACTTGCAAAATGAAAACTGTACTAGTTGCTCAATATGTATGTATGTTGTTGCTCTGCAACACTTAATCTTGAACTTATTTGTTTTAAGAACTGGGATCAGAAGTCAAGACTTGATGCTTTTTAGGTACTTTTAGGTGCTTTTTAGGCCAGCAAGTGGTGGGTGTACAAGAAAAATGAAGAAAAGAATGGCAGATGGCCAAGGAAGCAGTGTCTAGAGCCACAAAGACACTTTTCAAGATGTTTTTGCTTCATCACAACCCACCTTTCTTGATTGCCAATCCGCCAGTCATCAGGGACTGGAGTCCCTTTGATAGTCAGCCAGCCTCTTCTCCTTGGCTATTTTCCCTGGCGAGGAGAAAAGCTCAGTGATACCATGGTTCTCCTCACTACAGAATCATGACATCTACCAATCTATTCTCTGGTTGATCTCCACAAAGCCACAGATCCAACAGATACTGTCCACCCTCTTAGTCATGTCCTCCTCTATCTTGGCCAACAAGTAGAAAGGGCTCTCAGTGGTATCAATGAATAACACAAAGCCATTCGGCTGCCTCATGGTGTGGAAGTTCACCTCTGTACCTACCCACTGGCAGAAGCCCAAATCGATGTTCCTCAGGGGCTTCTTGGTATGATTGTTTTGGGTTTTTTTTGTCAGTCGTGGGGCTTGAACTCTGGGCCTCGGTGTTTTCCCTCAGCTCTTCAGCTCAAGGCTAGCTCTCTACCACTTGATCTACAGTGCCACTTCCAGTTTTCTGAGTGGTTTATTGGAGATAAGAGTCTCATGGGCTTTCCTGTACGGGCTGGCTTTGAACCGTGATCCTCAGATCTCAGACTGCTGAGTAGCTAGGATTAAAGGGTGAGCCACCAATGCCAGGCTTTTACAGTTGTTCTTATAGTATTTCACACATCTGGGTCACCATACCTTGCTGCTCCACAGGACAACCCAGTGTTTCTTTCAGACCACTAGGAAACACAGAGGAGGTAGAATTCACATGACTTATATCAAAGCTTTGAATATGAGCATGATAGGTATTGGGCCTGCATGTCCCCAGCAGTCCCTTTTGGTTTTTGCCATTGTCAGCCACAGGATATGAATTTGGAATTCACATGAGTAAATACTGGAACATCTAGACAGGGTTATGAGGTGGGAAAAGGAAACAGAACACAAAGACAATTTCTATTTTTTTCTGTTTCAGTTTTCTGTATCCTTTATCTTGTATATGAGTTTATCTGATCCATGGAAGGGAAAGGGAATCAAAGAAAAAGCAGAGCTCAAGTAATGCAACCATGATACTCACTAGGGGCCTGAACTCTGGGTCTGGGCGCTGTCCCTCAGCTCTTCAGCTCAAGGCTAGCACTCTACCAGTTGAGCCTCAGTGCCACTTCCGACTTTTTTCTTTTTGCTTATGAGGTGTTGAGGAATCGAACCCAGGGCCTCAGGCACGTAAGGCAAGCGCTCTACCACTGAGTCACCTTCCCAGCCCATGAGTACACTTCTTATCAAGCATTGTAGCCTCCTCCTTTGTTTCCCCTTCCCATTCTTCCCCATCCTCTCCCCACCTTTCCACCCAATCCTCCCCGCCCCTCCCCACACCAAAGTTGTGAAGTTTGTTTCGACATAATAACTTGTACATCTCATTGTTGAAATGGGTCCACATGTATCCCTATTTAAACGATTTGTTTTTCCCCTTCCCCTCCACAAATTATACCAACATCAAATACAGTGAAAGCAGGGGTTATACTGTGGGGGAGGGACATACAAAGCAACAAAGAAATAATCTTATAAATGTGTTAGAAACAATTGCATGAAAGAAAAAAATAACATTTGAATACATATCTTAGGGTTCATTTCCCTAACATCACCTTATCTGACCTTTTCTGCTTGACTCAGACATATACTAGATATTGCAAATAAGGGAAACAATGGGACCTATGTTTCTTTGAGCCTGGCTTACTTAACTTAATAGAATTTTCCAAGTCTTTCCATTTCCTAACAAATGCGATAATGTCATTCTTTCTGATGGAGTCATAGAATTCCATTGTGTATATATACCACATTTTCTTGATCCATTCTTCTACTGAGGGGCATCTGGGTTGGTTCCATATTTTAGCTATAGTAAATAATGCTGCAATAAACATAGTCGTGCTGGTAGCTTTAGTGTGGTCTTGTTTGTAAACATTTGGGTAAATGCCCAAGAGTGGGATTGCTGGGTCATAGGGGAGCTCTATGTGGAGTCTTTTGAGGAACCTCCATACTACTTTCCAAAGTGGTTGAACAAGTTTACACTCCCACCAACAATGCAGTAAGGTAAAGATATTTTTTTAAAAAAAAACTTTTTTCTTTTTCTTTTTTTGTTAGTCGTGGGGCTTGAACTCTGCATTTGGGCACTGTTGCTCAGCTCTTCAGCTCAAGGCGAGCACTCCACAGCTTGAGCCACAGTGACACTTCTGGTTTCCTAGTGGTTTGTTGGAGATAAGTCTCATGGACTTTTCTGCCCAGGCTGGTTTGATCTGTGATCCTCAGATCTCAGCCTCCTGAGTAGCTAGGATTACAGGTGTGAGCCCCTGGCCCCTGGCTACACTTTTCTTATTTGCAAATGAGATTCTGTTTCCATATGAAATTCCAAAGAATATTTCCTTTTCAACAGCAATCCTACAACAAGAAAACTCTTAAATATTGCAGAACAGAAATTTAAAACAATCTGCAGTCCCAGTGACTCACGCCTGTCTTTAGCTACTCAGGAGGCTGACATGTGAGGATAGCGGTTCAAAGTCAGCAAGGGCAGAAAAGTCTGTCAGACTCTGGAACGAGCTGTTGAAAATAGCCAGAAGCATAGCTGTGGATCAAGCTCTCTAGGTCTATTAGCCCTGTGTAAAAAAAGCTCTGGGCTAGCACCCAGGCCCCGAGTTGAAACCCCAGTACCTGCACACACATGTACCCCACCACACCCCCCAACACTAATAAGTGAATGGTTAAACTCTACAGCATGCACACTATCTAGCCATAAAAACAATCATGTGATTCAAGCAGATTACACAGGCTGTGGGCTGCCATATGGAGAGGCAGGCACAGGGGAAGAGCCCCTCCCTACCTGTGCCCCAGCAGGCAGCATTGGGGTGATGGCCCCCCTTTTGTGGATCTGCATTCTCATGCTGTAACATATGCAGTGTGAACCTCACTCACTCTGCCATGTCTGCATGGAGGTAGGAGGCTTAGGGGGAGGGGGCACCCATCCCACCTACAGAGCCACCTGGCTTGTGCCTTTACCCCAACTTCCCCTCACTGTCCCTACCTCACCCTTACCAGCCACCCTCCATGCCCCTCCCAGCAGCTTTGGGCCTGCCCCTTTTCATACTCACAAAGGGTCCACACTTGTCTTCCCTGGGAGCTTTCTTCAGCCAGCCAGAACACACAATGTGCACACCATCCATGGTGAGCCCAGACACCCGACCGACAGGGCAAACTCCAGAAGCAGTGGCCCAGCTCTTGCCCTGTGTGCCTCCCAGCCCGTGGCTTTGCCCCTCCCCACCCTTCTCAGTCACCCACCTCCATGCCCATGCCTGGATCCTCAGCCTCCCTCGATTTCATTCTCTAGTCTTTGGATTTTGTAGACTGTCTCCCATCTGAAAACAAAGGGTTCTAGTCACCAATTCATGTCTTTTATCATCGATTAGTTGGATCATTCTTCCTGAAAGAGTTCTAGCTTCTTTCCTAAATTCCTTCTTGTTTTAAAAAATGTCTGTGTGCCATCCTTCTCCATCAATGGGAGCTTTGCTGGGTGCAACGTGTGTGGGTCCTACCTTCTTCTCCTGATTCTTACACAGATGTTTCTTCATTGTTTCCACCAGGGAAGGATGGTGTGCAGAATTGCTCTCCCACATCTTAGTTGGAACTACCCTGCCTTCTCCCTGGCTCTGGGGAAACCCTTGTTGTTGGAGTTCTAAGGCCTTCTGCATCCCCAACCTCAGCCCAGGGTGGCGAGAGCCAGATCAATTGAAGCTGGCTGGGGGTTCCTAGTGGGGCTGGGGAGGGCAAATCCATGGGATGGGGAGTGCATGTGTGCATAGAGGGGACGTGGGCCCCAGGGCTGGTGCTGGACCTCAGCATCAGGAGCTTGGCCTACGGCTCAGTTCCCTGCACTGGCCATGGACCATGGGCACATTGTGTGCTCTGGCTGGCTGAAGAAGTCATTCCAGGAGAAAAAGTCTGGACTATGTGTGAGTTCAGGAAGGGGCAGGAGGGTTCCCCAGAACAAAAAGTTGTGGGAGGGGTCTGGATGTGAATGTTGGGGGGACTGGGGAAGTGGGGGTTATGGCACAGGCTGCTTCATATGCTCAAGTGTTGGGTGACTCACCACAGACACCTCAGAGTAAGGTTCCCACCACAGGTGTCAGAACCAGAGAGCATGGATCCCCAAGGGGGGTAAGTGTTGTTTTGGAGGGAGGGGTGGTGTTGTCACCCAGATGTTGCCCTCATGCTGGGGCACAGGCAGGGAGGGAGAGTAGTCTTTCCCAATGCCTGCCTCTTCAGTTGGTAGCCCACTGCCAGTGTAAAGAGGTTGAATCACCTTATTGTTTTAATGGCTCGATAGAGTGGATGCTGTAGGTTGTATCCACTCACTCTTTAGGGATGTGTGGGCAAGTGCTCTGTCCCATAAAAATTGCTCTACTGGATGGCTCTCTAACTCTCTTGAGCTTCACCTTTACCTTTGGCTTTTGCTTGGTAGTTAATTGGAAATGAGAGTTTCATTAACTTTCCTATCTGGGCTGAGTTCAAACTGGCAAACCTCAAATGTTAGCTATGCACAGTTTCAAAACATACTCTACTGAAGATGGGAAACCTTATCTGCTGCTTAACCAGGATTTATTGTGGCTCCACTCACCATGCCTCATGGGAAGGGACTCCCTGTTTGCAGACTGAGATCTCCTGGCCTCAAAGGATGGATCCTACCTGAAAGTACAGGGTCCTTGCCCTGATGTTAGGTCTGGGTGGATGCATTTTCTGTGGTGTTGGGTCATCATCCCATGTCTTAGCTGGAAGTATGCAGTGCCACATATGATAAGAACTTTTGCCAGAGATTGTTGCTTCACAAATGCAGATTCTAAATCTCTATTCCATTTCTCACAGTGTAGAAATCCTAAAAATGAGACAGGCTCCAATGCAGCCTGCTGCAGCCCCAACACCTACCATCTTTCACCTATTATACTCCCCTTGTATGTTTGCCTAGTGGTATCTAGGTCTGCAGGAAATGCTGGTTTATCCTGTGGAGTGGCCAGACAAGCAATGATGAAGGTGCTGTGGTATACTACAAGAAAGACCTCTCTAAGAAGCCCCAGAGGTGTTTTGACCTGAGCCTCTGTGAAGCTGTAAATTCTGGTGTGACCTTCTAGAATGAGAGGTAGCCAGATGGTTTTGTGTTTGCCATTCAGAACAACAAGCACACTTTTTACCTGTTGGCGAGGACAGAGGAGGACATGAATAAATGGGTGGAGAGCATCTGTCAGATTTGTGGGTTGGGGAAGGTGGAGAACACAGGTAAGTAGACACCATAGCTGTGGTGAGGAGAGCAAAGGGTAAAATGAATGAAGAGCAGGGCATCGGTGGCTCATGCCAGTCATCCTAGCTACTCATGAGGCTGAGATCTGAGGATCATAGTTTGAAGCCAGCCCAGGCAGGAAACTCTAGGAGACTCTTATCTGCAATAAGCTACATAAAAAAGCCAGAAGTGGTGCTGTGGCTCAAGTGGTCAAGTGCTTGCCTTGAGCAAAAGTAGCTCAGGGACAGCACCCAGGCCCAGAGTTCAAGCCCTAGGACTGGCAAAAATAAAATAAAATAGCACCAAAGGAGAAGAAGGGCTGTCCAGAGGGACTCATGCCTCTAACTCTGGTCAGATAGGAAACCACAAAATGTGAGTGCTGATGCAAAGGATGTTGTAAAGTATCTTTAAGGCTTTAGTCACCTCCATGTCAGCCCTCTGTCATTCTCCATCTTCACTTCTCCTTTACCCCTCACAGGAAGGTCTTGCTTTGATGTTGAAAGACCATCATCACATACTTCATTTTTTTATCTTTTTGCTTTCATTTGAATGTTGACCTCTGGACCCATGAACACATTCTTTTTTTTCTTTTTTCTGTTGCTTTCAGTTGGACATTTTTGTAGGAAATTGTCTTGTTTTTGTAGGAAATGTTTCACAGATGGTTTTCCCTGTGTTGTCCAAGCTTCCCCTGAAGTCCTAGGTTCATCTGATCTTTCTGCCTCAGCTTGCCAAATGCTGGGACTGCAGACACACACCACCATGCCCACTCACCTTTCCTTTTTTTTCTTCAAATCATCTTTCAACCTCTAGCTTCTTCTTTTCTTCTTCTCCATTTTCATTCTTCACATATTCTAGTTTTAAAAAGTCTCAGATAAAGTAAAAGGCAATATCAGGAGTGACCTTGTGTCTACATATTGAGCTCAGCCTGAAGATAACCTTTCAAGAAGGGACCATGGGATCATGCTCAAATTAAAGAGAGTAGTATTTAGAGAAAATATCAATATGTTATAGCTCTTGTAGAGTTTCTTCAGTGTTCCGTTGAAGGGATTGGTTGAAAATACAGCCATCTCGGCTGTCTTTGGGGGAGGTGAGAATCACGGCAGTGGCAGAGCCACACATCTAGTAGAAGCTAGTCCAGAGCTTTATGGCCACCACAAACTGGGCCTGTGGTTTCTGAGCCTCTGTTTTAGATGCTTGAATGCAAGAGATAAAAATAAGAAGCATTTTCCAGAACAGGATTTTTTCCTATGTGTCATCACAGTTATCTATTTGCCAGTGAGAGTAGGGTTTCAGATGAACTTTCTTTTGTCAGGAATTGGGGAAAGGGGCCAAGCACGATGACACACACTTATAATCCTACGTAGGCACTTGGCAGAAAGAGACTGAAAGGAGTCAAGGAGAGCCTAAGGGATGTTGACAAGACACCATCTCAATAATAAAAAGCTTGGACCATTGGTATACTCCCGACATCCCAGATAGGCGAAAATTGTGAAGAGACCTGCCATCCCATCCAGCCATTACCCAGGCATCCACAGAGTCTCCATTCAGAAAATAGCAAAAGGGAAAAGAGCTGGGACATGGAGTCCCAGCCTTGGGACACAAGAGCACAAAACCACTCCTGTAAAGACAAAATTCTGTGCAGCTTCACACACTGACTTTAGAGATCCAAGGACCATACAGACAACTCTCAGGGATGGAGGCCAAAGACCATACACGACAGGCAGAAGCCTTGTCTAATCAAAACATAGTTCTGGCATTTTTAAGCTCAAACAGTAATTCCTCATTCACCTCTGCTTACAGCATCAGGGACCTTCTCTATCCTCTGTCCCAAACATTTCCAAATATCTCCCACCATCAACTCCACAGGTCAGCTGTGTGTTGCTGTCACAAAGTATCTGACACAGACAACTGAAAAAGGAAAGGTTATTTTGCCTGAATATTTCAATCCATCATGGTGGGGAGAATTTAACAGAGGGGGAACAGCTCAAATTGTGGAACTCACAAAGGTAGGGGGGGAGTGAAAGGGACCTGTGTGTCCCTGCTTTCCCCTGCTTTCATTTTTCTTTCACTCAGGCTTATAGTCTATGGAAGGGTACTATACACATTCAGGACAGGTCTCCATCCTTTTCTGAACTAATGCTGTCTTGAGATCCTCTTAGACACAAAAAGAGATATGCTTTGCGAAACACATGGGTATGTCTCCACTCTTCTATTTGACAGTGAATAGCAACTACAGCTATCACAGGCATGGTCACTCGCACCTGTAATTCTACTCAGGAGGTGCAGATTTGGACATCTGTGATTGAAGATGGGCATAAAGATTATGGGACTTCATCTCTATTGATTAAAAGCCTGTGTATAAACAAGAGGATGGCTGTACAGACTGCCCTGAGGCAACTCTCCCATTGTGTGAGGCTTTGCTCTGGAACAATCTTCTAGCATGGAAAGCCCTAATATCATGATCCAAATGAAACCTTTCCTGCTTGGTTGATATCAGATATTTTGTCACAGCCATAAGTGGGTAACTAAGTGGGTACCTTAGATGCTGCCTTTATCTTCTTTCTGCTAGGATCCAAGTCCTCATGAGAAGTACCAAGTCAGTACGGAGCTTTATCTAGGACAGTTGACAATGTTTTGCCGTGGCCCAACACTCCTGTGGACTCTTAAGCCACACTGGTGTACTGAAGAATTCTAAGAAAACAGGAGTCATGCCCTCCAGAGCCTGACTGACCCAGGAAAGTTCAAGTCCAGCCATACAGGCCCTGAGACCTACATTCAGGTGATCACAAGTTCCGGGCACACAGATATGCCCTGTATCTGAATGTTGATAATGTCTCACCAGACAATCTAGGTATTCCAGCCCAAGGTGTCCCTGGAATGTTTATTTGGGATGAGAATCATGAGGCCATAGCAGTGGCTGATACAAGGAGCTCAGCTGTAGCTCACACATGCCTGTCCCAGAAGTCAGATGAGGTACAAATTCCTCAAAGAGACTGCATTTCACAGAAAGCTCTTCTCAGGAATAATGGCAGATTATTCTCTGTGGCTGCCATCACAACTGGATGCAGCCTTCTCCCTGTGATGGGTGACACCCAGTTTCACCCGGGTCAGTGCCAACCCTAGCTGAAACCAGAGTGGGGGATAACACAGTATCCCCATGATGTGCTGGCCCTCATTAGCCCCACTCATGGGAGACTTAACCACCCCACCTCATGGGTCAGTGGTGCTCATGACAAATCTTACATCTTCGTGGTCACTAATGCCCACAGCGCAGTCCCTGCCCCACTCACCATGTCCTCCAGCATGAATGAGCATCAGGTCACACAGGATTCTGCTGACTGTACTCCTAGAAGTCCTCTGTCAGGAAAGTTTTCTAAGCTGGACCAGGAAAGAGCAGAAGTAAATCTCATCCTGGATGCCCAGAGCAACATTTCTGAGATTCATCAAGGTGCCAGGCAGCTGGGGAGGGCATGGCTACCTTTCACATGGCTGGAACAAGTGTGAGTCTTTCCTCTCCCATCACAGCTCTACCTCTGAAGTTTCCCATCTCACCTCGGAGTCAGAGAGCCTTCATTAAAGGTACATTTTTTTTTGTGGCGACCAACCAGGCCTTGCAGCTAGAATAGATGCTGCCTAGGATTTGTGAGGTGGCCTTTAGTATTCAAGACAGATAGTAAAATATTGAGCATATGGTATAAAAGATAAAAAATGTGAAAATAACACACAGTGATATCAAAGGAGGATATTCTTAGTGGAGGAATACAAACTCTCAATGCCTATATGCCTTATAAAATCATATAAAATATTTATTAAAATAAACTCCAGAAAATGGAAAAAAGAGATTGTTATTATTGTTTTTTGTTTTATTTTGTCTTGTTTCTCACTTCATATGTCTTTGGGAGAGTAAGGGGGACACAAGGCAGAGACAAAGAGGGAACAAATGCAGCAGTGGTATTTACTATGTTGAAAGTAAACTGAAATTTGTGAGTAGGGATGGGAGAGGAAAAAGAGGGATCAAGCAAGAGCAATGGAAGGGTGACATGACCAAAAAGACTGTAACCCCTTTGTATTTCATCATAGTAATAACAATAAAATTTAATAAAGTAGAAATGTGAAAATAATACCAATTGGGGTTGGTGAAGAATTGCCATAAAATGATCAACCAATGGCTTCATTTTCACGTTGCACTCTGAAGAAATGGGGAGGGGAGGCATCTTCAACAGGAGGAAGAATGTGCTTGGTCACATGTGGCAGATGGGAAGTCAACCATTTTGATGGGAACTGTGCTATTATAACAGATGTCAAGGCTGTGAATTGTATATATTGAGTAAAGAAAATGTAGCTACTATATTGAGGAGAACTTTGTAATACACCAGACTCTGGCTGTGTTGTGAAGCTGTGTGAGAAACTGATCTTTCAACTAGTGACTAAGCTTGAGGGCCAGATGGGTTTTAAGCACCAAATGACAAAGGAACAGTGATGTCTGCTTCTGAAAACCTTTTTAGTGATTCTTAAGATTCTAAGAAATTACAAGTTAACTTGTACACCTTGCTCTGCAGGAGTGTATTTTGGGAAGCTATTATCTAAATCTTGAGAATGAGAGGTTCAGAGTCTATGATCATTGTTGGCTCACCCCTGAATAAAGACAGAATTATAGCTGCTATTAAGAATGATTTTTCATACTTGACAGAGGAGCACAGAAAGTTCATTAATCAAAAATGTTAATCCAAGAATAGTTTTACCATACTGGGGATCAAATGGAGGGCTTTGGCCTTGCTAGGAAAGGGCTCTGCCATTGAGTTACATATTCGAACATGTTTTGTTACTGAAGGTTAATAAGATCCAAAAGAACATGTTTGGCTACTCAATGAGAGGGCAACCTGTGAGACAAGAGAAGAAGATAACTGAAAGAAGATCCAGGAATAGGAGAGCTGGAATTAAATAATAAACACCTACATCAGGTAGCCAAAGACACAAAGTTTTATCTGGTGTTAGGAAGGAATTCAAATTGGTCTAAGGAGAGATGCAAGTAAGTGTTCCTGTGTAGAAATATCATAATCCTGTGAATATTTTCCACATTTTACTAATACGTCATGCAAAATTAGAAATATTAGAAATAAACAGTAAGAACAGAATGGAGATGCAAGTATTTAAGATGAGAAAGTTTGAAACAAGATAGAAAATGAGAGTTTTCTAAAGAAATAGGTAAAGTGTGGTAACCAACAAAGAGAAAACACCATGAGTTTAATGATCATGAAGTTGAAATGAAGCCTATCATGTTTGGTTGTTTGCTTTTCCAATTCATATTCAGCTATGAACAAGTAAAAAAAAATGAAGATTGTATTTATGATGGCTTTAATTTCACCACGGATTGTGGAGGTGGGAGAGCAATAGAAAAAGAGGCAATGCATACTGGTGTGATTGTAATGCATGCTCCAGGGACTTCAAGTAAGTAGACAGAGAAGGCAGGACAGGGAATGTAATGAATGGCCGAACAATAAGGTAGAAGCAAATATGTGCAAATCCATGTAGACAACAAATCCTGGACTTGGCACTTGAGGCAAAAAGTAAGAAAAGAAGTTTGTAGAAATTAAGAATGAGATTATTGGAACTGAGATTAAGGATCCTGAAAATACTGCCACTAGCAACAAGGAATGACATCTATTTTGAGCTGAAATAAAAAATAAAAAAAAATTGAACTTAACAATGGAATTAAACACTTTCACTAAGCCTACTTCATAAAGACGGTAATCTAATAAATGCATACATATGATTATACACATAAAAATTCAAGCAGTCCTCAGAACTGTGCTATATAATATCTGTCAATACTACAGAGAAGGGAATTGAGGCAAGGGGATGGTAAATAACCCGCAGAGACATTCAACGCTTGTGTTGCAGATAGGTTTTGGAACCAGAAAATCAGACTCTACATTCTGAGTTCTTCACAAATGACTGCACACTGGAAAGGCAAAGGTTAATGACCTTAATGCAAAGATAATGGAAAATACCATCTATATTGCTGTAGGAAGGAGCAAAAACTCTGACAGGGGTATGGGTGATAATTGCAGTATATCACCAGCTAAAATAAAACAGAGCAATAAGGATTGGGAGACCACTGCCACAGGAAGGGAACATCCAAGGAAAAGAAAAGAGAACAGTTAGAAAGAAGTAAGGAGAAAACATACTGACATCTGCAGCACCAATTGTAAGAGGAATTTTTGCATGAAAAGATGGGTACAGGAGGAATTGATGAGACTGTTGAAAGAGGCAATATTTACCAACAAAGTGCTTTGCTGAGTAGCAACTACTTTGTAAAAATATTTAAGCATAAGAATGATCATTTATAAAAAAGTTTTTACATGATTGTTATTCAGGAAGGGCTGGGTCCCATTTGTAGTGAATCGTTAGAAAAAGGCTGAGTGTATAACGGATTGTGCAGCTGACTCAATGTCAGTCCAGATGTTTCAGCCAGATGGTTTAGGTATAGAAAGGGCAGAAGATGAACCAGAGTAAGGAATAAAGCTGAATGAACATAATTATGGAACTGAAAAGTGTGATTTATATGTATATTCAAATTATATTTTAGAAAATATTGAATTAAATGCATAAATCATAGATGAGTTTTTAGCCATCCTATAAAAGATTACTTGCAAATAATAATAGTAATGATAACAAACTTTGAATCTAGTTTGATTTTCCAATAGATTAGTCACAAGAACCATGATCTAGGCAAATAATAAAACAGTACACAGTATTCACAACTATGGTATAATACTATATGCTTATAATGCATTCACAAAAATGAAACAAACTAATATCAGTACATAACTATAGTTTTAGAATATGATTAATAATATAAATATAATTATATAAAGGTGCTTTTAATGTGCAGTGTGTAATGACTATCTCCTTGCCACTTTCTAAAAATTACAAAATTTTGCAACTAAATTGTATCTTTTGGTAATCTAGATATATTTTTATTGAAAACATTGAAAATGTTTTTGCAGAACAAAATTTATGGTGTTTAGATATATTTTTAATGAACAAATTAACAGTGGTAAAATGTAGATCAAAATTTAATCAGTCTGTTGATAATATGTACTATATAGCACTGCCCAGTCAGTAAGGAATGACAACTCTTATCTTTATGTTTGTTTGTTTGCTTGCTTTTTGCTTTTTGTTTTTGCTGTTGACATATTAAGGAGTCAAAGAGCACATTTTCTTGAAGCCGTTCATTCAAAAGGAAATAAAATGTTGACCAATGCATTTTGCCAATTAAACTACAAGCATGCATGTAAGAGGGTGGGGATAAATGTATACTTTCTAGAGATGATGGAATACTTTAACAACAACAAATTTAACCATTTTTCTTTTAAAAATAATGTTCTTTTATTAGAGTGTAGAAGAAGCCTGATGTTAGCAACTAAGAATATTTTCACACTGGCCTTCACTTTGTAGATTCATGAAATTCATGCTTCATGATTCCAAGTTTTTTTGTTTGTTTTAGTAGTATTTATTTATTTATTTATTTATTTATTTATTTATTTTGCCAGTAACAGGACTTGAATTCAGGTTCTAGTTACATTCCCTGGAAATTTTTTTTTCTCTCCAGGTTCGCGCATTTAACAATTTAAGTCCCAAATCCACTTTCTGATTCTTGCAGTTAATTGGAGATAATTTTCAAGCATTAACCTACCCAGGATGTCTTTGAACCACAGTTCACAGATCTCAGTGTTCTGAATAGCTAAGATTACAAGAATGAGCCACCAATGCCTGAACATGTTTTCAAGTTTTAACAGGAGCAAGTTGTATCCTTAAAATGTGGCACAGACGAGGCTTTGCCCATGTCATGAGAATTTGTGGGAAGCAAAGGAATCTAGCAAAATGATCCTCTGCTAATATAAAGTATTTGAGCTTGGGTTGAGGTTGGCAAGAATTAATTTTTATTTGAGCAGATACATAGTTGATACCTGCAGACAACCAAGAATTACAAGAGAGTATATTCTAATCCTATTTGATTAATTGCAGAAAAAATAGATGCAACTACCTCCATGTCTCTTTATGGTCATATTACATATGTCTGTGCTGAAAATTCACTCTGCTGAAAAGATACACCATATAATTCATTATGAACGTTTTCTCTAGTAATGGTGGTTTATTCTTTTATTTTTATTCTTATTTTTTGTTGGTCATGGGACTTGAACTCTGAGCCTGGGAGCTGTCATTCAGCTCTTCAGCTACCACTTGAGCTATAACATCACTTCCCCCTTTTCTGAGTGGTTTATTGGAGATAAGAGTCACACAGACCTTCCTACCTGGGCTAGCTTTGAACCTCAGTCCTCAGATCTCAGCCTCCTGAGTAGCTAGGATTACAGGTGTGAGCCATCAGTGCCCAGCTAGTTCATGTTTTTAAACAAATCACCATCTAAATATTATGTGTACTTCTACCAGGATACTTCTGTATTGCAGGATTTGTGTGGGCACCATGAGCATCTTTGACTAAATCTCACTATACTTGTGTTCAGATGACCTTGTAATGTGATGCTGAAATAATAGTTCTAATAGTACATATATAACTTGATATATCCTACAAATTTAAATGAAGTCTTTGCCAAACTCCTATTTTGGTGGACTAAAATTACTTTATGTTTTCCCCCCATTTTAGGCAGTTTTCAGTTTCTAATTAGAAAATCAATTACGCTGGCACAGAGTAATTAAATGAGGTATTTAGATGTTGATTCAAATTAGGACTACCTTTCAATTGAAACCTTAGTGCACTAAACAGAGATTATCAATGCTATAGTCTTAGCATACTTTTTACATATCTTCTGGTGGAATTCTAGAAAATTATGTTTGCAAACAAAATGTATTACACACATTTAAATTGTTTTTACTTCCTAACACTGAAGGTTTTCTAGATAGGTTTTCTAAAGATAGCTTGGTTGCCTGGTTTTGTACTCAATCTTAGTACACAAGTCAATTTCATTTTAATCATTTAAGTCCATATTGAACATTAAAATTACTAGAGTTTCTTCTTGATGTAGCTCTGAATTACTTTGATATATTTTGCCTAATATTTTGGATTCATTTATACTTTTCTTAAACCATTATCTGAATTAATAATACTGTTATATTCTTGAAGGATTTGAAAATTATGTTGTTAAAAAGTCACTTCAGCAGGTCACCAGTGGCTCACTCCTGTAATCCTAGCTATGCAAGAGTCTGAGGATCACAGTTCAAAGGCAGCCCGGGCAGGAAAGTCCATGAGACTCTTATCTTCAATTAACCACCAGAAAACCCCAAGTGATACTGTGGTTCAAGTGGTAGAGCACACACCCTGGGCTGAAGAGCTCAGGAATAATGACCAGGGCCAGTGTTCAAGGCCTATAAAAACAAAACAAAACAACAAAAATAAACACTTGTGTCCTTATCTTGGGGTTTATTGTGCTTAACATCATCTTATCCAACCTTTTCTGCTTGTCTCAAACATATACTAGTTATTGCAAATGAGAGAAACCATGGGACCTGTGTTTCTTTGTGCCTGGCTTACTTCACTGAATTTAATTTTTTCCAAGTCTTTCCATTTCCTAACAAATGGCCCAAGATAAAGACACAGTGATTTTTTTCTGTCTTGCTATTGCTCCTAACATATTTATAAGGTACCACCTGAGGTTTTTTTTGTTTCTTTGTATGTCCCTCCCCCACAGTATAACCCCTGTTTTCACTGTATTAGATGTTGGTATAATTTGGGGAAGGGAAAGGAAAAAACAAATTGTTTAAACAGGGATACAGGTTGACCCATTGCAACAATGAGATATACACGATGCTATGTCAAAAAATGAACTTTACAATTTAGGCAGGGGGCGGGGGAAGGGAGGGGGAATTAGTTTTGGAGATGGGAAGAAAGGGATGGTAGGGGGAAAAAAAAGAAGGGGACAACAAAGCTTGATAAGAAATGTAATCATTACCTTGCTCGTGTACCTGTAACCCCTCCTCTGTATAGTATTCTCACAATAAAAAACATTTTTAAAAAAAAGAAGAAAAAAAGAAAGTCACTTCAAATCCAATCACAATAAAGAGTAAGGCTTGAGACCTTTTATCAGAATAAATCTGTATTATTATATATGCCTGAAGAATTACAGTATTTGGACATATTGTAATTTTATTATACTCAATTAATTTCATTGTATTTGTTTCTCACAATAAACTTATCTTTGTCTTTCAGAGATAAATGCCTTTCATATAACAGCAAAGATGCCAGAGATTTTACATCTACATGATGTTTATCTCATAATACCATTTAATTAGAGTGTGATTCACACCAAGAATCTTTAAATGTACTTTAGATTGGCCTAAGCAAACACAGTTCCCTGGTCATATTGACATGTTTGTCTATGCTTGCATATGTTTCATTTGTAGGACACCAAACAAAATGTAAGGGAACATTTACTTCTCTGGTCAGTGATTTAGATGTTCAGTCCAAATTTCTACATTGCTTTAGTAGACAACACAAATCATAGGAAAATTGCTGGAATATGACTTACAATGAGAAAGATGCATTGTCTACTTTAAAGTAAATGTGAGAAATATTCTCTCTCATACAATTATAGTCACATCACTACCCTTCCATCCTTAGTTAAACTTTGTTTAAACTTTCTTCTTTTTAATGAATATTATCTCACCTTGGTCATGAAACATAGTGTTGCCTTGACACCTTCAAGCAATGGGTTCTGGATTCCACCAAAGCCAAAACACATGGATGCTCAAGTCTCTTCTATAGATGAGTAGATAATTTTCATATATCTAACTATAGATAGATTTATAGATATTTATGGATATTGCAATATATCTGTAATCTAATAATCTCTCTATCTAATGAAATAAAGTATAAATTTCTAGATTGCTTATTTCATCTATAATATCAAATACAACTATCTTGGTAGTTGCTCTACTGTATGAATCAGAGGATGATGATAAATAAAAGTCTGTACCTACTACTTACAATTTTTTTCCAAAATATTTTCACACATCAGTGACTGAATGTAGAAATATTTTATATTCTCTTTCAAATTCTAGAAATGATATTAAATGAACAACATATCAGAGCTTAAAAAATGGAAGTCAATGTCAGTGTTTGAATATCAAGTTTTAAGAAGAGCACAGACAGTTCAAGACATGCATATAAATTTTGACCAAAGCAGTGTAAATAACATTTCCAGCTTCAAATTATTTTGTGAAATATCACACTGTACCTTATAAAAGTGTAAAATTATTATGCAATAATGAAAATTTTCAGTCAAATATTAAGTAACCTGTTTTTTCCATAAAATATAAAATTATATTTATGTATAAAAATATATAAGTGTATATTATATACATATTATACGATACATGATTATATTAATACCATTATACTTATAATTACATGTATAATTGTACATTGTAATTATAAAGTGGAACTTTCCTATATTTTTACAGTAATATGAAGGAGGTACACTATGAAGTTAGGCTTCTACCTCCTACCACAGAATTATAAAGGTATGAACAGAAGACTATTTTTCTTAATATTTACATTTCAAAAAGATAGCTCTAAGCTTTCTGAAGAAGTCATTGTTGGGTTATAAAACTGGCTAGCAGTGCTGGAATACATTTACATATATCTCAAAGGGGAAGAGGAAAAAATTATAATTACAATTTTTTAAAAATGTTCTAATAAAGCAGAGTAAGAGCCTAAAGGAAAGAAAGAGGAGGAGAAAACTGTCTTAAGTTTAATCGAGGTGAGAAGAATGTAAGGCCAGCCTAGGTTAAGGAAGAGATTCTCTTACTGAAGTAGGAAGTACAGCAATTGTTACCTTCCTTGGACCCTTGAGATGTGACTGTTGTGTCTGAACTACTGTGCATTTAATTTATTTAAATGTAGTTAATAGAGGTGAATTTAAATTTAATTAGTACATATTTAGATGCCACAGTATTGAAGTGCATAGGCAAGATTAACCCATAATCACTGGTCGCCATCTTTAGTCTTAATAAAATTTAGTTAATAATTTAAAAAAATGAGTATTTTAGGCATATTCATTTAAATAAAGTACACCTTATTTTCATTGCTGTTCCCTGGTCACTAAGTATATACATACTGAACTTAAGTTTCATGTGTGTGTTCAATTACTATTTGGTTTCCAAATGCAAGAAGATAATGACATCACTAGGACATTTTTTCCAATCCCAAATTTGGCATATTTTTTGCTGTTAGTGACAACTTTGCTACATAAAGCTTGAGAAGCAGAGCTTAGCATTTCAAGAAGACTGTTTTACACGTTCCATAAGAAGCACTCATCATCTGTTATTTACTTCACATATTTTTTTCCTGAATGAGTGACATAGAGGAGTGCCCAGATACATCATTTTCTCTTTTTTGGCTGAAAGTTTTCATTTTTAAAAACTTAATTTTGTTGTGGAAAGATGCCCAGTGTCAAGATCAGGGTCCTGTTATGCTTTCCAAATCTTCTTCCTTTATCTAAATTGTCCTGAGGTCCTGCCCAACATGTAGTGACAACCCCTCCCCACACTATTTAGTTCTTGCTTTAATTTAAACCCAGAATAAAGAGTCTCTCATCCTGGAATAACTTCAACGACCAAACACAGAATATTGTGGTTGAACTATGATCGCCTTTCCCAGTGTTTACTGTGTTGAACTATGTACATTAAAAATGTGAGCACTGATACTTTTCTATAACCCCGTTCTCCTGAGGCTGACACAGGAGAATCTCAAGTTCAAGGAGATCTTGACATCCATGTTACAAGACAGTAAAATCTGGGAAAGAAAAGAACAAATAATAGATTCATATGATCCAAGTTTAAGATTGGACATTTTCCCATCTTCCTAAGGTTGGGCAATTACTAAAGGATGACTAAGTTGGTCACTTCTTTATGTGTATTTTACTAAAAAAATAAAATAAAATTGGAATCATCCCAGTTATGCTTTTATTTTCCGGGTCATGGGTTTTGAACTCTGGTCCTGGGCACTGTCCTTCAGCTTTTCTGCTCAAGGAGAATGCTCTACCACTTGAGCCATAGTGCCACTTCCGGATTTCTGGTGGTTAATTGGAGATAAGAGTCTCATGGACTTAACTGCCCAGGCTGGCTTTGAACTGCCATCCTTAGATCTCAGCCTCCTGAGTAGCTAGGATTACAGGCGTGTGCCACCGGCACCCATTCTAGTTCTGCTTTCTAAAATTGTTTGGGAAAGTAAAGAAAACTAATGAATTCAAAGCACCTAACCAAATATTTGATACCAGATAAGCCCTTACTACATATTAGCTATTGGTAATATTGTATTATTCTGTGTAAGAATGTCTGTATATGTACACATTTTCTTCCTTTATGGCTCTTTTTCTTTATGGCTCTTTTTATTTCATTCTAAAAAGTTACTTTTTTTTCTTTTTAATTTGAGTGTCAAATCTTTTCTGTACCTTACATATCTTTAAGTTTCAGTCTGGTACACATGACTTCAGGTACCTATGGAAATGTAACACTCCTTCAGAAGGTAACTACATCAAATCTCAAGTAAGTATATTTATTCCCTTTATCCAACTTAAAATTATTCACCTCCTATTTAGGTCTCAGTGTCTTACCTGTACATGGGTAACAGGTGATTTGAGTCTATCAAATATAAAGGTCTCAGAAGTAAAAAAGGTCAATAGCTATGTACATATGAGATGAAGTTAAGCGAAATGAACCCCAAGACAGGGACACAAGTGTTTTTGTTTGTTTCTTGCTTGCTTGCTATTGTTTCTAATGTATTTATAAGGTACCATGTGATTTTTTGTTGTTGCTTTGTATGTCCCTCCCTCACGGTATATCCTGTTTTCACTGTATTTGATGTTGGTATAATTTGGGGAGGGGAATGGAAAAAACAAAATGTTAAATAGGTATACAGGTTGAACCATTGTAACAATGAGATGTACAAGACACTAGGTTGAAAAACAAACTTTGCAATTTAGGTGTGTGGGGGAAGTGTAGTTGTGGAGGTAAGAGGGAAGGGATGGTAGGGGAAAAACAAAAGAGGGGGCAACAATGCTTGATAAGAAATGTACTCATGACTTTGCTCATGCAACTGTAACCCCTCTGTACAGTATTTCTACAATAAAAATCTTATTAAAAATAAAACAGAAAACCTTGAATTGAAAAAAAGAAATACTTTATTCTTCTCTCTCATTTAAATCATGTGGTTGTTGTTCATATAATCAGCAAGGATTCTGTCTACTCCACAAAGGAAATGCTCTGGTTGCTCCTGTGTAATAAGACACATAGTTTTTTAGAACTAATTTGAAAAAAATATGAACATATGGAGGTCTGATCTCCATTCATACTTCAAAGTACAACACACTGAGGTAAGGATTCATGCACATATGTTTCTGTCTCTTCCTTTCATTTCAGCACCCCTCCTATAGTTTGATTGAGGCTTTCATTGATGTTTTCCAGGCTCCTGAAATGACGTCTGATTGCACAGCTGTTTAGTAAACCATATTTTGAATGTTAATACTGTGGCTTGAACTCAGGACCTCACACTCTTACTTCACTTGGTGGATTATTTAAGCCACACGTCCCTTAACATCCTTTTTCTGGTTTCATAGAGATAAGAGTTGCATGGATTCAACTACTCCTTGTTTTGACCTGTGATTCTCAGCCTCTTGAGTAGCTAGGAATATAAACACAAGCCATTTCCACCTGGTCCTAATTAATTTCTCATTGCTTTATAATATTCACTAGTTCTCATTTTACCTTATAATAACTTCAGAAAATTCTGTATTCTCATGGCTTTATGAATCATAACCTATGTGCTTCACTTTTTTCTCTCATCACTCTGATGTTACTCTTTTTTTTTTTTATTTGAGAACATACTGTACAGAGGGGTTACAATTACATGGGCAGGATAATGCATACATTTCTTACCAAGCATTGCAGCCTCCTCCTTTGTTTACCCATAACCTCCTTTCCCAGCCTCCCCCCTCCCCCACAACCAATCACACCCCCCTGCCCCCCCCACACCGACATTGTAAAGCTTGCTTTGACATGACATTTTGTAATTTTCATTGTTGCAACAGGTCCACCTGAATCCTTAAACGACTTGTTTGTCCCCATCTCCTCCACATGTTATACTGACATCTAATAAAGTGAAAGCGGGGATTACACTGAGGGGGAGGGACATACAAAGAAACAAAGAAATAATCTTATAAATGCATTAGAAACACATGCATGAAAGAAACGAAAACATTAAAATACATATTTAAGGGTTCGTTTTCCTAACATCACATTATCTGACCTGTTCCGCTTGACTCATACCTATACTAGATTTTGCAAATAAGGGAAACCATGGGACCTATGTTTATTTGGGCCTGGCTTACTTCACTTAATATAATTTTTTCCAAGCCTTTCCATTTCCTAACAAATGGGGCAATGTCATTCTTTCTGATGGAGGCATAGAATTCCATTGTGTATATATACCACATTTTCTTGATCCATTCATCTACTGAGGGGCATCTGGGTTGGATCCATATCTTAGCTATGGTAAATAATGCTGCAATAAACATTGTTGTGCTGGTAGCTTTAGTGTGGTCTTGTTTGTATACATTTGGGTAAATGCCCAAAAGTGCGATTGCTGGATCATAGGGGAGATCTATGTGAAGTCTTTTGAGGAACCTCCATACTGCTTTCCAAAGTGGTTGAACAAGTTTACATTCCCACCAACAATGAAGTAAGGTTCCTTTCTGTCCACATCCCCTCCAGCATCTGTTGTTGTTAGAGTTCTTGATTTTTGCTGTTCTAACTGGAGTGAGGTGATATCTCAATGTTGTTTTGATTTGCATTTCTTTTATGGCTAGGGATGTTGAACATTTCTTCATGTGTCTATTGGCCATCCTTCTTTCTTCTTCAGAGAAGCTTCTCTTTAAGTCTTTCGCCCACTTATTTATTGGGCAGTTGTTTCTTTGAGGATTTGTTGTTGGGTGGTTTAATTTTTTGAGTTCCAAGTATATTTTAGATATGAGACCCTTGTCCGTTGTATGGCTAGTAAAGATCTTCTCCCAATCGGTGGGCTTTCTATTGATCTTGCTAGCTATGTCATTTGCCCTACAGAAGCTCTGCAACCTTATGCAATCCCATTTGTCCAACCTTTCTTTGATTTGTTGTGTTTCCGGGTCTCTATTCTGAAAATTTCGGCCGGAGCCAAGGAGACCTAGGGTTTATCCTATTCCATCTTGTAATGTTTTCAGAGTGTCTGCTTTGAGTTCAAGGTCTTTGATCCATTTGGAGTTGATTCTCGTGCAGGGTGATATATAAGGATCTAGCTTTAGTTTTCTACATGTAGTTAACCAATTTTTCCAGCACCATTTACTGAAGAGGCTGTCTTTCTTCCATTCTATTGTTTTAGCTTCCTTATCGAAGATTAGATGGCTATAGGTCTGTAGGTTCATTTCTGGGTTTTCAATTCTATTCCATTGGTCCTGAGGTCTGTTCTTATGCCAATACCAAGCTGTTTTGATTACTATGGCTTTATAGTAGAGTTTGAAATTTGGTATTGATATTCCTCCAGCAGTGTTCTTTCCATTGAGGAGTGTTTTTGCTATTCGGGGTCTTTTATTGTTCCATATGAATTTTTGGATTGCCTCTTCTATTTCCTTGAAGAATAAGGGTGGAATTTTGATAGGTATTGCGTTGAATTTGTAGATAGCCTTGGGAAGTATTGCCATTTTCACGAAGTTAATCTTGCCAATCCAGGAGGTTTTCCCAGTTTTTAAGTTCTGTGTTGATTTCCTTTCTCAAGATTTTAAAGTTTTCACTTCTTTAGTTAAGTTAATTCCTAGGTATTTTATTTTTTGTGGGGCTATTACAAATGGAGTTGCTTTCCTAAATTCAGCCATACTTTTCTCATTGTTGGCATACAGAAAAGCCATTGATTTTTGGGGGTTAATTTTATAACCTGCTACTTTGCCAAAGTTTTGAATCAGCTTGAATAATTTGGGAGTGGAGTCTATGGGATTCTTTAAATACAAGATCATGTCATCTGCAAAGAGGGAGAGTTTTATTTCTTCTTTCCCTGTTTGGATCCCCTTTATGTCTGCATCTTGTCTTATTGCTGTAGCTAGGCATTCTAATACTAGATTGAAGAGAAGTGGAGAGAGTGGGCATCCTTGTCTTGTTCCTGAGTTAAGAGGAAATGGCTTTAGTTTTTCACCATTGAGTATAATGCTGGCTGTAGGTTTGTCATATACAGCCTTTATTGTATTGAGGAATGTGCCATGGATTCCTAATTTTTCCTAAACCTTCATCATAAAGGGGTGTTGGATCTTGTCGAATGCTTTTTCTGCGTCTATTGAGATAACCATGTGGTTCTTGTTCTTGCTCCTGTTGATGTGATGAATAATATTAATTGATTTGCATATATTGAACCAGCTTTGCATCCCTGAAATGAATCCTGTTTGATCGTGGTGTATGATTTTTTGGATGAATTGTTAAAGTCGATTGGCCAAAATTTTGTTGAGAAGTTTTGCATCAATGTTCATCAAAGAAATGGGTCTATAGTTCTCTTTCTTTGATGAGTCCCTGCCCGGTTTTGGGATGAGGGTTATGATGGCTTCATAGAATGTGTTCTGTAGTGAACTTTCTCTTTCAATTTCATTGAAAAGTTGGAGGAGAATTGGTGTGAGCTCTGCTTTGAAGGCCTTGTAAAATTCCGCTGTAAAACCATCTGGTCCTGGACTTTTCTTAGCTGGGAGGTCTCTTATTGCTGTTTCTCTTTCAATGCCTGATATGGGCCTGTTAAGATAGTTTAACTCATCTTGGTTTAGTTTTGGCATGTCAATATTTGCTTGGAAAAGGTCCATTTCTATCAAGTTGTCAAACTTATTAGCATAAAATTTTGAGAAGTATTCCCTTGTAATGTTCTGAATCTTGGTTGTTTCCGTGGTGATGTTTCCATTCTCATCTCTGAGTTTATTAATTTGGGTGTGTTCTCTTCTTTTTCTGATAAGATTTGCTAAAGGTCTGTCAATTTTGTTAAGTTTTTCAAAAAACCAACTCTTTGTTTTGTTGATTCTTTCTATAGTTTTTTTGGATTCTAATTCATTTAATTCTGATTTAATTTTGATCATTTCTTTCAGTCTACTGGATTGGGGTTTATCTTGCTGCTCTTTTTCAAGGAGGCTTAGATGTGTCATTAAATTGCTAGTTTCAGATCTCTCCAATTTGTTGATGTAGGAGCTCAGAGCTATAAACTTGCCTCTGAGTACTGCCTTTGCTGTGTCCCAGAGGAGCTGGTAATTTGTGTGTTCATTTTTGTTGAATAGCATGAACATTTGAATTTCCTTTCTAATCTCTTCCATGACCCACTCTTGATTCAGCAGTGTGTTGTTCAGCCTCCATGTGATACCGTACTTTCTTTGGTGGCTTTTGGTGTTGAGTTCTAATTTTATTCCCTTGTGGTCAGAGAGAATGCAAGGTAAAACTTCAATGTTTCTGAATTTAGACAAGTTTGCTTTGTGGCCTAGAATGTGGTCTATTTTAGAAAACGTTCCATTTGCTGCTGAGAAGAACGTGTATTCTGATGCTGCTGGGTGAAATGTTCGGTAAATGTCTGTTAAGTCTAGTTGATCTATGCAGCTGTTTAGATCTGCGGTTTCTCTGTTGAGTTTTTGCCGAATTAATCTGTCTAGTGGGGAGAGTGGTGTGTTAAAATCCCCAACAATTAATGTCTTTGGATCTATATGGGATTTGAGGGAAAGTAGTGTTTCTTTGATAAATTTGGGTGCTCCATTGTTTGGCGAATAGATATTTAGAATTGTAATATCCTCCTGAAGGAGAGATCCTTTAATTAGTATGTAGCGACCTTCTTTACCTCTTCTCACGAATTTTAATTTGAAGTCTATTTTATCTGATATTAGGATTGCAACTCCCGCCTGTTTATGAGGGCCGTTTGCTTGGTAGATTTTGTTCTAGCCTTTAACATTGAAAATGTGTTTGTTTTTACGGGCAAGATGTGACTCCTGCAGGCAGCAGATAGAAGGGTCTTGTTTTTTAATCCAACTAGACAGTCTATGTCGCTTAATTGGAGAGTTCAGTCCGTTATCGTTAAGAGATAGGACTGAGAGGTATTTGGGAGTTCCTGCCATGTTATCTACCTTCTTGGGGGCTGTGAAAACTGGCTTCTTCCTATGGTTCTTGGATTCCCCGTTTGGGTGCAGTTTGTTGGCCTTTATTGTGGTCTTGTTGGTTTTCTATGTGTAGGACATCTTTAAGAATCTTTTGTAGGGCTGGTTTGGTGGAGATGTATTGTTTCAATTTTTCTTTGCTGTGGAAGGTTTTTATTTGGCCTTCAGTTATGAAGGAGAGTTTAGCTGGGTACAGTATTCTTGGTTGATAGTTGTTTGTTTTTAGGGCATGGCATACATCATTCCAGGCTCTTCTTGCTTTGATTGTCTCTGCTGAGAAATCTGAGGTGATTCTAATTGGTTTCCCTTTATAGGTGATTACCCTTTTCTCCCTGACAGCTTTAAGGATCTTTTCCTTGTTCTGAGTTGATCCTGTGTGGATTATAATGTGACAGTGGGATGTCCTATTCTGGTCTGGTCTATTTGGGGTTCTAAAGGCTTCTTTTATCTGAATAGGCCTATCTTTTTGCATGTTTGGGAAGTTCTCTGCTAGGATCCTGTTAAACAAATTTCCTAGACCATTAACTTCTGTTTCTAGGTGCTCCTCTACACCCATTATCCTTAAGTTAGGCCTTCTGATGGTGTCTTCCAGGTTTTGAATAGATCTATCATATTTCTTGGACTTGTCTTGGATGGTTGTATGTTCTTTCTCTATAATATCTAGGCTCTCTTCAATCCCTGAGATTCGATCTTCTGCATGGTCTAACCTGCTGTCAAGCCTCTCTACTTTGTTTTTTATCTCTTTTCCTTCTAATTGGTCAGCTTTGATGGCTTCAAGTTCTTTGTTGAAACTCTGTTTTAGGTCTTGTATGAATCTCTTTACTTCCTTAATTTGGTGTTCAGTGTTTGTCCTCAAATCACTTAGTTGATTGGATGTGGTTTCTTTGGACTCCCATTCCTTCTGTGGGTTCCATTCAGCTTTCCCTTTGTGGTCTCCCTGACTTCCTTCAGCTCTTTGTTAATGGATTCTATGGATGCCTTTGTGTGTTCTGTACCTGGTCTCTCAATTCCTGTATTACTCTTTGTTTAGCTTCCTCACGTTCGTGGGATTCCTGCCGTTCTCTTTGAGTGTTCTCAGCCTGCTCACGCCATTCCTCCCTTTCTCTTTGAGTATTCCCAATTTGTTCACGCAAATCCTGTATTAGTTTTTGAGTAGCTTCCTCACGCTTATGATATTCCTGTATAAACTTCTGGGATGCCTCCTCTCTCTCCCTATCATGCTCATACATAGTCCTTTGTAAGTTGTCAAACTTCTCATTTATTATGTTTGCCACCAGTGTTTGTAGAGCTATTTGGGAACTCTCCTCTGGATTGTTCATTATCTGATCTGACCCCTGATTTTCAAGATTGGGAATTGAGATACCCGAATTTGCCATTTTTCTTGTGTTTTTCCGGCTTACTCTGCCCATTTGAGATGAAATACCACCAGTTTTGTGCTAGAGCACTATCTTAAGGCAACCATCAACCAAAGTTTGCATTTGTACAGTCAATAGTCTACAGATACATACAATCTAGTTCAACAGATACATCTATTCAACATCAAACAACTATATTTTGAAAGACTTCGAACTGCAGAAAAGAATTTGGAAAACCAGAAATTATTAGGATTAGGGAGAGATGTGGGTAAAAAATGGGAATAGATTGGTGTGGGGAGGCACAGGGAGTGTTAACTATGTCCTAATCACAATGCAGGAAATGGGTTGGGTAGGATGCAAGTAGAGAGAGAGAGAAAAAGAAGAGAGGGATAGGGGAATGAAAAGAGACCAGAAAAAAAATAGAAATGTAAAAATTAATGTTATTATAGAGATTAAAAGACCATCTATTTAGAGAGGAATGTGAATATGTTGAGAGAAAGGGAGGGACATAGAGGAGTTGTGAAAAACTTTAAGGATGGGAAAGGGAGAAGAAAAGATCAGAAGTTCAGTAGAGCTAGACAAAAAACAAAAAGATAATTAAGAAAGAAAGAAAAAGAGAAAGAAGATAAGAAAAGAAAGGAAAACGCTCATTTACATATTCCTACAATAAAAATTATAAGAGGAGAAAAAAAGTTACTGGAAAACAATTATTTTTTCAGAAGAGGCAAAAATTAAAGATTAATAAAAGTTTTAGAAGAGGAGAAAAACAAAAAACAAACAAAAACAAAGAAAAGAAGAAAAAAAAAGTCCTTTGATTTTTTTTCGGGGGGGGAGGGAGGGGTGGGAAGAATCCTGTATCTCCCTTTTCTCTGTAACCAGCCTTTTGTTGGAGTCTCTGGTCAGCTTGAGGTCCTGTGGCTTGATTGGTTTCTTAAGTCGGTTTGTTGGAAGAGGCAGAAAAATGCTCTGCTTTACCCAAGATTTTGAGATCCCCCTCCCAGGTTAGTTTTCTGGGAGGGTGATCTGCTTTGAGAATCACAAAAGAGGGGGATGCAGTGGTGAGGCTAGGTTCTGGGTAGAGTTGAGGCCTTTCAACAATCAGTAGCTTTTTCCTGGGGCTGTTTTGTGCAAAAAAAAAAAAAAAAAAATCTCCCAGAGCCCAGCCTGGAGCCGTTCTCAGGGATTCTGTTTTACAATTGATTGTGGTGGCTGCTAGAGGGAGGGGCAGCCTCTGGCTCTGGTTACCCAGTGAGGGAAGCCACTCAAATGGCTGGCGCTTGAGCTGGGTGACTTTTCCCTGGATGGAGCCGAGTCTGGCAGGTCACTTCGCCTTTAAGTTCTTGTGACCTGCTAAATGACTCATTTTATTCCAAGGCCTGGGTTGGAGCTGGCAGCTCCTCCGAGCTTTGTCGGTATCCAAGATGGAGATCACTGGTGCTGGGGGGGAGGGGTGGCCTTCCCTCCTCTGCTCCCTGAGAAGGAGTGAGGACATCGGGCTTCTACTCACGCCGAGTCTTGGATCCTGGGTCATCTCTGGTCTGCAAGCTGCAGGATGAAGATGTCTGCTCTTTGTTGGTTCTTGCTGGTGTTCAGTAGAATCTGCTCGCCCGCTGCGTCTGGCTCCTTCGTCCCGGACTCTCTGTGTGAGCGCTCAGGTATGGCCCCGGCTGTGGTCTCCGCCGCTTGCGACCCTGCCGCCGCCGCCACGGCAGCTGCTGGCGAGCACTCAAATGTGTCTTTTTGCCTTGGCTTCCCTCTCTTGTCTAACTCTCTGTCCTGTGATGGCACACTTGGTGTGATTCTCTGGCTTAGGACTGTTCACTGGAACTCTAAAACTGCTTTCTATGCGATAGCTTGTTCAGATTACAGCTTCTCCTCCGCCATCTTCCTGGAACTCCTTCTCTGATGTTACTCTTACACTGTGGTCATGCAGATAATCAGTTTCCTAAAATCCAAGAATATTTTTTACATTCCTTACTTATTTTTCCTTACACTGATCTCCCTTAAGTAACATTTCTCCATCTCACAGTTGGGAAAATATTGACTTTATTTCTAATGCAACTAAACCAATACATTTTCTATGAAGATATTTTTCTATCAGTTTTTTTGCAATCCATCTACACTTTTGTTCTCTGCTCAAAGCTCTCTGCTCCAATGTCTTATCAAATTATATTATAAATATGTTCTTTTCTTTTTTCCACGGTAGTGTGAGCTCTTGGGAATTAAGCACCTTTTAAAACTATCTGAACTGTTCCTATTTAAATCGAATTTCTTCAACTGACCTTTATATGTATAACTAATATTTTGAAAGGTACATTTTCCTAAAGAAGTTATAAAATGAGTGCTTCCTGACTTTTGAAAATATTTTGAAGCATTTAATAAAAATATATTTTGAAATATTTATTGGGCATTGAGACATTTAAAGAATAAAATAATGATGAAAACATTTATCTGCTGACATATTCAATAACAAACATAATTCAGCCTATCAAAATTAATTTTGTATTGTTCAAGAGATAAACTCTAGTAAGTCTAGTAAGCTCATGTAAGGGGATGCATCGCCATCTGCTGGCCATTTTAAGTTTTAACTACATTAACCCCCAACACTAGCTTGTTTATGTTGTTATATGCATGTTGGTAAGCATCTGATTACACAGAAGAAAATATGTTAAATTAATTGACTGAAATTTAATATAAAATAAAATATATTTTAATTAAACAGATATATGTTTCTGATTGCTTTATCCATTCAATTGTGTCACAATGAGTTTAATACTCTGAATAATAAGGCTATAAAACTTCAGAAACAGACAACCAATTGGTAATCATTCGCCTTCATTTAAGATACTTTTAACCTAAGTTAGAGCAAAGCATAACGTTTCCTGATGTCAAGCAATTAAAAATTTATTTTCATTAAATAGTAAGAGTTACATATAAACATAAACATTGACACTATACAAAGAAAATACTGAACATATCTCTGTAAAATACTGAACAAATCTCTGTTGTTTGGCACTTTATCTTTTTACATTCAAAAGTAAAATCTTGTCCTAAATGCAGTTATAAGTGCCTATGTGTAGATGTATTTTCATTTAACAAGGGTATTCTTCCTCTTGGATAGTATTTATTCTCCTAAAAATTAAAATTTAATCTCTTTGTAATAGATTGTTTGACTAGACATGCTAATCTTGACAGAGATGATTTATGATTTTGAGAATATAACTAAATTTTACAAAGCCCTTGAGGAAGCTGACAGGAGTTTGTATTAGAGAAATGGTGGTTGCATTTTAAAGGGGAAAAAAAGCTCAAGAGCAGACATTTCAGGTATTAATTAACTACATAATCTGAATTACAATATTAAGTCATAGATCAAGGAAATTTTTGTATCTCTAATTATTGATTCTTCATAACAACCAAACAATTGGTATAATTCAATTATTCCCTAATTATTTGTGCAACTGGGAAGACAGATTTTGAACTTGGCCAAGTTCAACCAGTATTATATACTATTGCTGGGAAACTCAGCCAAATTCCTGAGTGCTCACTACAAATTTGTGTTTTCTCCTTTCTGTAATAGTATAGTTTTTCAGCAACCTGAATAGATTTAGCAGGTTTTTTTGGTTTATTTGTTTGTTTTTGTCAAGTGGGGCCTGAATTCTGGTCCAGGATGTTGTCCCTCAATCCTTCAGCTCAAGGCTAACACTCTACTACTTGAGCCACAGTGTCACTTCTGGCTTTTTCTGCTTATGTGGTGCTGAGGAATTGAACCCAGGGCCTCATGCATGCGAGGCAAGCACTCTACCACTGAGACATTTTTTTCAGCACTGCAGGTAAATTATTTTGCAAATCAGTGTACTTAAAGTTATTTTCTGTGTCTGATGTACTTAGATGATAATTTTAATCAAGGGAGATACATAAAAATGTACAGTTCCTGGGCAGGGGTCGTTTATGACCAGTTCTAGATGTACTGGAGTTTGAGATCTGAAGATCCCAATTGAAAGCCAGCATAGAGAAGACAAATCCTAGAGACCCTTATTCCAATCAAACACCAAAGTAAAGTGCTCAAATGGTAGAGTTGTAAATTAAGAAAAAAAAACTGAGAAAATGAGGAAAAAAGTGACACTGTTCAAAAGGAAATATACTCATTACTGACGTATGTGATTGTCCTCCCTCTGTACATTACATATTTACAATAACAATAAAAATAACCACTCTAAATATAGCAGAAAAAACGATAAGTAAGAATGTGAGGCTCTGAGTTCAGCCCTTGGTACTGGCTCACAAACACGTGTACACTTGCAGAAAGTTGCAGCTCTACAGTTCTTAGTATATTACCATAATTATGAACTCCTAGAGCAAGTAGCTCAGGTGTTAGTCCTATTCTACACAAGTTCATGGCATTTAAATTCTGAATTTTTAAAATATTGCTTGTCTATCCATACCTTCTGAGTATAACTGTTATCATGTAGAGAGGTAGAATGTCTTCGTTTTTCTTGTAATTTACTGAACATATAACCCTACAATTATCTGTTCTCAGTGATTTTAGATTTTTGTAGTTTATTTTTATATTTAAATTCAATTTTGAATTAGCACGTATTAATGAAGGGTTTTATTGTTATAATTTTATAAATGTGCACAAGCTGGTTTGAAATAACTTACCTTTTCTATTATATTCCTTGTCTTCTTCAATTTACTTTCTCCAACAGAGTTTAGGTAGATTATATTTTTCTGACTTCATATATTATATACATATATATGTGAATATATAAATATTTATTCCTATACATATTTATACACACATAAATTATATATTTAGGTATATATATTTACAAATAAATATGAGTTCATATAAATATGTGTATATGCACATGCCTAAAATATACTTCATTGTTATTCACCCCCGACAAACAAACATCTTTTATGCTTATATGGCATTTTGATAAACATTATCATTATTAGATTAGGTAGGGATTTCATAAATATTAAAAATACATGAAACTTGGCTTTGGAGCTTCAGGAAATCACTGAAAATCTAATGATCTTAGTTCTATGTTTTCCTATGAATGACATACTTTTATAGTGCATGCATGTATATGTTTGTGTACATGTATTTATTCACCCACATGTTATTTGTCATTTATTTAGTGTTGACCACTTGGAAAACTGATCCAATTTCAGTTTATACTCAGTCACACAGTCCTAGGCCATCTTTTCTTATACTATTTGTTTAAGTCACTAACTTGTTGATTGCTAAATTAAAAAAATAGATGAAATTTGAAGCAAACATACCTTTAACTAATAAACGAAGTCTAAATATTCAGAGACTTAGTTATTTTCAACTACAAAATGAAGAGATACTTTTGATAACTAGGAATCATTTAACTCAAACTTTTTAAAAATAAATGTTCACAAATAAACTTATTGGTTGAAAAAATTGGTTAAGTTTTGATATTAAAGGAGGATTTATTTTTACATTCTCCATCGAAACATTTGGGCAAAAACAAAAACATTGTGCAAACAACCACATTAAAAAATTTGTGCCAACCAGGTGCTGGTGGCTCAGGCCAGTAATCCCAGCTACTCAGGAGGCTGAGGTCTGAGGATCATGGTTCAAAGCCAGCCCAGGCAGGAAACTCGGTGAGGCTCTTACCTCCAATAAACCACTAGAAACCCGGAAGTGGTGCTTTGGCTCAAGCAGTAGAGTGCTCACCTTGAGCTGAAGAGTTCAAGTCCCACGATCAACAAAAGAAAAAAAAAAAGTTCCATGAGACTATTGTTTCATATACCTGAAAAGAATAAAAAGTACAAATCTTGCCATGCATATACAGAAGTAAACCACCAGGAGAACAGGGGATCTGGGTACACACCAACTATGTTACTGTAGCTATAAAAATGCAGTTGTCCATACACAGAATGGAGATGACCCTTCAAGTGATGTTGTGAGGTACAAATATTGCTCACTTGTTGAATGTAAACACTTTCAAATTCATCTGTGAAAATGGGCACAGTGGAAACGTAGAATTTATGACAGTAAAGTGTCGTAGATTTAGACCTCTCTTCCAAAGAGATCTTTTGGGCCTCTGAACAAAAATGTATCCTGCTCACCACCAGAGAGTGAATACCTCTGTGATTACCATTCCCTTATGAAACTGCTGTGAACCAAAATCTCTGGGACATCAGTACTCTTCTTTTTCCATGGAGGTATAATCTTCCTCTTTCATCAGCTAGTACTTGCTGTGTGGGGAACTCTACCTTTTGATTTATAGGTATTTGAATTTCAGCAACCATAGATTGAGTTCTTTATATTTGGATGCATCATCTTTATGATGTCTGTTTATTTTCCTTTGTAAAAAGTAGCAACATGGTTACAATTTAATGGAGTTTTTGAAGAAATGTTGACCTAGAGCAAAGCCATTTATATCTTCAAACCATCTGTGCAGGAGGTAAAAAAAAAATCTAGACAATCATGGTTCCAGTCCAGCTTCAGGAAGTTTAAAAGACTGAACCTCTGTGAGTGTGCTGTCTGATTTGCTCCTACAGCCTCTCAACTATGTAGATGGCTGCAGGTAGAACAGTTGTCCATCCTAACAATAAACCCTAGCTAACCATAAGTCTAAATAAAACAAAAATTCTGAAATAGCCAAAAACTCTTAAATAGTAAACCACAATAACAACAACAAAAAGATGTAAAGTTCTGAGTTCAAACTCTATTACTGCCCAAATATTTATATACATTTAATTTCTTTGGCTGAATTTTTCTGGACTCATTTTGACTGACTAGGTATGATCAGCAATGACATGACTTCCTTAAGGACCGAATTCTTGAAATGCAGTTGGTGATTTTTCCACATTTATTGTTCGTAGTGAAGAGTAGAGATTCTTCCGATGCAAAGTGAAAACTCTCAACCCTGAGTGTTTTCACGAGCAGATTTGTTTGATGATCTATGAGAGACATACAATAAACATCAAATGTAAACTGTACATCATTGAAATAAAATACTAGACACACACAAACACACACACACACACACACACACACACACACACACACACACATATATATTACTGCAAATTTACTGAACCCATTATGATTGTTGTTACTGTGAGTTTTGATCAATTTCTAAAACTTTACTCCTGAAGAGAGGACCACAAAGGAACACACTGGGACTCTCCTCACTTTCTTTTGAGATTTACTTTGCTGCCTCTGTAGTTGGTTATAATATCTAATACATAGTGTTGTTTGTAATAATCAGAAACCACTGGAAGTTATTCATGTTTGCCATTTCTATTTTAATTTATCCCTTAAACTGGAAAAAGTTCATCTGAATTTACTTTGTTCTTACTTGAATTACAGGCTAGCTAAGTACTATATTGATATGGAGATGAGAGCTGTAGCTAAAATTAGCTATCTTTTCACAAAACCAAATTATAATTACACTATTCTTTTCTAATATATGCAGACTGATTTTATTGTGCATTGCAAATATTGATTTGATTATCTCATTAAGGAGAGAAGAAAATGTCAAAACATTTTATTTTGCCTTCAACAAACTAGAAATATTCTTTTTAAAAATAATTAAAGCTATTTTGCAGAGATATGGACAATATTTGAGAAAATATTTTGAAGGATTGGAATATACTATTTACTTGTTCTTTTCACAAGGAATACCAAAACATTTTGAATCAAACAAGGAGATGCAAAATCCATTTTAAAGGTTAGACCAATTGTGTTGAGAAGGCCATATTGATTTATGAAAAAAGCTGATCAATATGAAATGAAAGATTTGAAATATCATTTCTTTTATGACCAAAAGAAGTATAATAGGAGTTCTTCCAGACCAATTATTTACCCATGAGTTATGAGGAAATAAATGAAGTGGCAGATGAATTCTCTTCTCCTACAAGTAAAAGCAGTTGCACTGTGAATTGCCTCCATACTGTTCCTACAACCTCAAATGCTGGTGGTTGCAGATCAACTTTTTGTCTTCTTATGGGTGTGATTTTAATTGAAAGAAAATAAATGGAGTCATCTGAGAGAAATATGGAATGGGTAGTTTAAACACAATTACACATATTCATACATATATTTGCATAAACTTACCTAGGAGCATGCAAATAAACTCCACAAATCATAAAGTACTTTTTTTTTTACTATTTTAAGGAGTATGCATTAATTTGAATATTGGGATGTATCAATCATTCACTTATTCATTTTTGTCATTATTTGCCCTTTAGAAGAAAGAGCATGTCATCATATTTTTTGAAATGACTCTGTGTGACTGTTAAGAATTCAACCCAGATCCTGGTAGATGCTGACCTGTCACCACGAATGCTCTACTTTGCATTCACAGGAGCAACTTCAGTTCCTTTTCTTCTTATCATTACTTCAAGATTCTAGGCTAAAGTACAACATATTTTTACTACATTATAATAGTATTGATTTGCCAATATCAAGGATGATGCTATATAACAAGTATAAAACAGTATCTTTTAACTTTAATGCACCACTTAGTATAGAGAAGGAATAAAAAAAAGTGCTATTTTGAAACTGCCGGCAATTGATTAAAGAAATTACACTTCATTGATAAGAATTAATATAACTCAAAATGAGTTTTTCTCTTTTGTTTTTGATTTCTTTTCTTTTTTTCAGATTGTTCATTTATGTGTCTTTGGGAATGTAAGAGGAGGCACAGAAATGGAGTGACAATGGTAAATAAATGTAGTAAGGGTACTCACTAGACCCTGCATTGGAAATGAACTATACAACTTCTGGATGGGGATTGGAGAGAAAAAATGGGAGAGCATTAGGAACTTGACTTATGTAACTGGAATATCTAATATATAACCTTATTATATTATAATATAATAACAATAACAATTTAAAACACTATTTTATCTTTAACAATAAATAAAAATAAAAGGCTATTAAAATGGCTTCTATATGTATGCAAATATAATATTCAAATCATTGACTGAAATAGAGAGCTTCAGTACATGATAGTCAAAGATGCCCAGATAATATGAGAATTTATTTCTAGTCTTACTTGCATTTTCATAGATTACCTTCAATTCATAATAGTTGAGCTTACAAAATTTGGATATTCAAACACACACACACACACACACACACACACACACACACACACCACACACACACACACACACACACACACACACACACATATATATCTTGTCTTTTGCTTTTCTTTTTGTTTCAAATCTACCATTGGGAAAGCTAGATTATGGATGAAGGAGACCCAATAAATCCAGTGGGAGAAAAAGATTGGTTATTGCAAGAGGCATCAGATAATCAGTTAGCCTCAAGAAGAATTAACAAAAAATAAGTCTATAAGAATACTTACCAAACATCTGATTACAATATTGAGGAAATTAATAGCCACAGTTTCAGTTGCTTAAATGAATGATCCTGTAGTTTCCATGCATTCTGTGTTACAACCAACCAGAAAATTTACCATGCCAATACTTATCACTTGCAACTGTTAAATTATCATTTAATGGTACATCTAAACATCTAGTAAGCCTGTCCTTACTGCATGTTGCATATTCCTTTAATGACAACTTTTCTAAGACAGTAAAAGTTCTTGTTGGTGTAGCTATTCTATTCTTCTAGCTGGGTTTTGCATAATTATAACACGATAAACCAATTAAATTTCTACACAGACTTAAAATGTTCTTTTAAAAAATCTGACAGTTTATGTCACTTATAAAATCCTGAGGCAATTTACTGTGCTTCAAAGTTCATGCCTAAAATAATTACTTAGTTCTATAAGGACTTAACTGGCTCATATCTACTTCTCCATTTTTTTTTTCTGTTCTGAGAATTTTGAGAAAGACTCCTGTCATTCTGGTATATTCTTATACTCCCTGTAGTTTCCATTCCTTGTTAGTCTTTATGCATTTTCTTGTAGTCAAGGGCACTTTGAATTGAGTCTGGTTTTAATGCTACTTTCTCTACTTCACACAACATGTGTTAGACTATGTCCAGAGTCATATTATGTTGTTAGATTTAAAAAAATGTTTGCCTGATATATCTAAACAATTATCAGTTCGTGGGTTTTTCTAATTAGATTGGAAAGTCAGAAAGGCTGGATGGAATTCTACCTTGTTTGGTACAAACACTTCACTGGTAAAATGTTTTACAGTTATTTTACCTAAATCACAAATGTCAGTGAGTGAAAGAATTCATTAATAACTAAGCCAACATCACAAATGAAAGCAGATGCTAAGGTTGATTTGGAACTGTTTGAACGCATGGTGTTCTTGCTGAGATTATGATGAATAACTTTAAGTTAATAATTGTACAATCATTTAGAATAAGTGATTTTGTGATAACTTTACAAATTTTGCATAGTTCACTTTGAGACTAACTTTATAGATGTATTCCCAAACTCACCATATGTAATTCACCTGTCTTTTATCTTTCTAAAGTCTATAAAGCATTACTCTTCTATTTCTTAGCAAGTACCCCTAACAGTAGTCCATGAACATACCTGTTAAAGCTTTCTTTTCTTTGTCATATTAAGGAGTACAATGGAGTGGAGGGTTTTCCTTCTTAGTTAATATTTTACCTGCTTGTTATAAGAGCAGAGGAAGCTCAAGGAATGTGAATCTATTGAAAACCATGAGGTGATATTCCTTATTAAAATCAGTGGAGTTCAACCACCATGTAACAGCCTTGTTTTACTAACAGTATGTGTTTTCAACCATTTAAACAAGTAGCATGGTTGTGATTTAAAATACAATTTTCAGCATAGATAATATTTGTGAGTATATTAAAGTTATTATTAGAAATTAAAGTCTCAGCTTATCCATCTCTCACAGTAAATAGTGTGTGATTTGTTTGTATGTGCATGTATATATACATAGACACATTATATATACATAATATATACATACACATTATATACACACCTACACCCACCCCCACACACACATATATTTGAGGATTCCAAGAATTTTTTAACCAAACAGAATGGTAAGAATGAAGTGTATTGTGGCAACTTCATGTTCTGAGCAGTTTTTCATTGGAGTCAATAAAAGCTAGAATGAAAGCTTGGAAATCATTTCTTGTGACATATGTTTCAGGCAATCAGGGAAGAAATCAGTGAGCAAAGTTCAATATGTGGGAACTGGACACCTAGAACCAGCTAATCATATCTTTATGAAGTAGCATTTGCCTGCAGAAGATGAAGAGGATCAACACTTCAATCACTTTTAATGCAAGAAAAAAGAGGAACATAATGTGAACTATATTGTCCTCAGAATTAATTGTATAAAATGCTTAAGATTAAAAAATAATAGCATTCTTGGAAATATGAGCTGTGTTATGACTCAGCAAATAATCTGGCTGATTGTGACCTGTTATACAAATGAAGTAATAAAAATTCAATTTTAATGCAATCATGATAAAAATTGATTTGCTAATGTACTCTGTTTGATTGTCTAATGAATTCGCTTCATTTCTGACAAAAACACATGTTAAACATTAGAATATCCTCTAGCTAAGCAATGGCTTCTGTTTTTTTTATTTCAATACAAACATGCATGAAGGATTGAAAGTTTTGATATTTATTTTACAAAAAGTTGTCTGATTTAAAGTACATTGTCCTATGTCATGTATATTTCAAAGAATTATCAAACAAAATCAACTGGTTTCATATATGCTTAAGTATTTTGTTTACCATATTAGTCTGACAAACAACCTACTTAAAAGTTTCTGAAAAAGATCTATTTGTAAAAGCAAGTAAATTTCACAGACTTATACTATATGACATATAAATAATTAAACAGATTTTCCAGCATCCAACTGAGACAATGTGAGATAATTTAAAATATATCTAATTATTTTAGTCTTAAAAATTTTAATGTGACTTATTAACTTGTTCTTTGTTATGTATAGATAATCAAAATGACTTGTAGACTGAGTAGGACTTACACAGGTAACCAAAATTTAAAAATCAGGATTTCTTCTAGCAGTCAAATTTCTTACTTAAAGGGAGCTGTAAAACATGTCACATCATTTTGATGGAGGCCAAAAATATATCCCCAAAGTACTTTCTACCACATGAGTGCAAATACTGTTCCATAAGAATGTGTACACATTGACTGTGAAGAAACAGAATTCTGATACTGGCAGAGTAGGGACAGTCTGAAAAGTAGTTATTTTATACAAATGTTGAGGTGATTCACTTTAATTGTTAATAAAAAATATGTTTGTTTCTTCTATGCTTCTTCTTAATGACCTACTATGTCTATATTTATTGATTATTTTGTATGGCCCTTGACTGATATAAACATACAAATGTCTCTTGGTATATAAATAAAAGGTTATACAGCCCTACAGGAATATGCTTCATGGTAGCAATGCAAAGTTGGTTAAACATTTTCAGATATTTAACCAGCAATGTACTATTTCAACAAAATAAAGGGATTCAATTCATTATTCTTTCAATAAAAAATATTTGGGAAAAATCAAAAAATCCTTTATGATAAAAATTTCATAGGTTTGAATTCAATATAACTCAGTTGATGAGATGCAATTTTAGAAGAGAATGAAAATGCACACATACACACAAATTATACTTGATGTTGAAAGACCAAATATTTTCCATGAAAATTAGAAATAAAGAAAAATTGTAAACAATTTGTTTTTTTCCCTTCCCCTCCACAAATTATACCAACATCAAATAAAGTGAAAACAAGGGTTATAAGTTGGGCGCTGGTGGCTCACCCCTGTAATCCTAGCTACTCAGGAGGCTGAGATCTGAGGATAGCGGTTCAAAGCCAGCCCAGGCAGGAGAGACCTTGAGACTCCTATCTCCAATAAACCACCAGAAAACCGGAAGTGGCGCTGTAGCTCAAGTGGTAGAGGCTCGCCTTGAGTTGAAGAGCTGAGGGACAGCGCCCAGGCCCAGAGTTCAAGCCCCACGACTGACAAAAAAACAAACGAACAGGGGTTATATCATGGGGGAGGGGCATACAATGCAACAAGAGAATAATCTTACAAATATATTTGAAACAATTGCAAGAAAGAAAATAAAAACATTTGAATCCTTATCTTGGGGTTCGTTTGGCCTAACATACAACTTTGGCCAGGAGGCGGTGCTGGGGGAGAGGGAGGAGAAGGGAAGGGATGTGAAGAGTAAACAAAGGAGGAGGCTGCAATGCTTGATATGAAATGTACTCATTATCTTGCCCATGTAATTGTAACCCCTCTGTACAGTATGTTCACAAAAAAAAACAAAACAAAACAAAACAAAAGATATACACTCATTACCTTGCCCATGTGATTGTAACCCCTCTGTACCATATTTTCCCAATTAAAAGATAAAAATAAATGAATAAAAATTTTAAAAATGAAGAAACATGCAAAAAAAGAAATAAAGAAAAATTACACATGCTGATTGCTTCTGTTGATAATTTAACATCAAAGTAACCTCATCACCACTGAAAGGAGAAGTAAAATAATCTCTAGCTTCAAATACCATGTTCTTATTAATAAAGTTACTTAAGGGAGTCATTAAAAATCCATTAAAAGCAGGAAGTTCTACAAGGTTGCAGAATATACTAATGTAAAATAATGAATTGTAATTCATTCCAGATAAAAATTTCCAAGAAGAAATTGTTTGGGGGGGTCAATAAAAATGTCTGACGTTTACTTTTTGTTGATACAGTAAAAATTATGTGAATATTCTAACAATATATTGGCCTGTATAATGTAAATAGGAAAGCTTTGAAGTACTAGCTGTATATTACAAACATGTTTAGAATTATAAATTATTTGAATTCTAACCTATCTACTTTCCTTCCTTCCTTCCTTCCTTCCTTCCTTCCTTCCTTCCTTCCTTGCTTGCTTCCTTCCTTCCTTCCTTCCTTGCTTCCTTCCTTCCTTCCTTCCTTCCTTCCTTTCTCTCTCTCTCCTTCCTTCCCTCCCTCCCCCCCTTCCTTCTTTCCTTCCTTCTTTTTTTTTTTTATCTTTCAGAGCTCTATCATTTGAGCCACATCTCCACTTCCGGTTTTCTAGTGGTTAATTGGAACTAAGAGTTTCATGGACATTCCTGCCCAGGATGGCTTCAAACCATGAGCCTCCTGAATAGCTAGAATTACAGTTGTGAGCCACCAGTGCTCAGCTTGCATAATTCTTAAATAAATTGGCTACTTACATATCTCTATCATCCTGAAGCAATCTGAAGTTACTGACAGCTTGGTGAAGGTACTATCAAAAGCCTTCCAAACCAAGCAACACCGGTTTGATACAGCCTGTTTGTTGCTTGGAGGATTGTCATTGATTCCTGGAGCTCACAGCTCATTAAATGGGAAGAAGAATGATGCTGGAGATGAAATGTAAGAGCAAGTACATAGCAAATATCTCAGCTTTGATATTAAAATGAAGTTTGGACTTTGTAGCAAAGGAGTACTTGTGGATGTAAAATTATGTTTTATGAAAAGATTTCCAAAATGAGTAACTATTTGACGCAAACTGTGGGTTCATATGGAGTAAAATAAATTGGTTTAATGATAAATCTGTATAAAATTCTAACTTTTAATCACTTAAATAATCTTAGCTGATATTGTAAGACATTTGCATTTTTGAAACCCACAATTTCATCTTAAAATGTTTTTTAAAATCATTCCAATATGATCAAGTATATCATAGATTTTATGAATCAGGTAGAGAGAAAAAACAAAATAACAGGAAAAGGATAAAAGAATGCTTTCCATTTGACCATTCTAGGCTGGTATTTATTAGTTTAGAGTAAATCTTTTGAGTAAAGTGGATCTATTTCCCTGGGGTCAGTGCATCACAGAAAGCTGGGGAGGAAAACACACAGAACCTGACAGTGGATTTCCATTAGTCTCATGGGAAATGGTGCTTCAAATTTTGTGACAAAGTCTGATACTGTGAAGGAAATTTGATTTTTATGACAGTACCACAAAATTATCTTTCTCAAAGCAGAAAAAAAAAGTGTCCCTTTCAGGATGTTGATGAAACTTATTATTAGGAGATAAGGAAACATGACTGCCTGTTTTCATAGTGTTAAAAACAGTGATGTTTACTCTATACACTTAGGAGTTACACTTTGGTAATAACATCCCACATTGAATTATTGTTTTTGGTTGTTGTTGTTTTCCTAGCTGTGCTAGTTTATTATATTGTCTATCTTCAATTATTAAGAGAGAAAAAAAAGAGAAAGAAGATCATTTATAATCTCAGTAAAACAAGATAGAAAAGATAGAAATCATTTATAGTAATGTACATTAGGGTTTTAGAAGATTTTTTATAGCTCAAAACTTGTATCCCAGTACATTTTAATACTTTTAGATTTAGGAAAGTATAAATAATATAATTAAACATTTGATGCAAATATGAGGAGCAAAACTACCCAAATAATGTATCATTTCTGAAAGGCAGACATTGTAAAACACACCCCCACTTTCATATAACTTCTCAAAATCTGATCAACTTAATTGTTTTATTGTTAAAAGTACTTTATTTTTACACATTTAACATATGGCGGCTGAGGAAGCTATGATTTTTCTGGATGTATACAGATATATTTTAGCATGCAAACATAGGTTTTCCTGCATGCCAAGTACATAGGAAAGAAATAGTGACAATGGGCATATTTCAGAAAACTTAAAATAGAGTTGTGTAGGGCCTATTTTAATTAACTATTAATTAACCATTTCCCCCCCTCTGGATTTGTTTTCGAATGATTTCCTCTCAACATGTTACTTTGTTTTCAACATATAATTTGATGAACCAAAAAATATTCGTTTGGGACCTGGGTTCACACCTATAATCCTTACTCTCTAGGAAGGCTAGGATATGAGATGTGAGGATCCAATTAACCAGATAAAAGCCAGAAGTTGAGATGTGCCTCCAAAAAACTACATGAATATGCAAGGTACGGGTTTAAGCCCCAGTAACACACACACAGAGTGTAACCCCCGCTTTCACTATATTTGATGTCAGTATAACATGTGGAGGAGATGGGGACAAACAAGTCGTTTAAGGATTCAGGTGGACCTGTTGCAACAATGAGAAGTACAAAATGTCATGTCAAAACCAGCTTTACAATGTCAGTGTGGGGGGGGGAGGGGGTATAATTGGGTGGGGGGAGGGGGTAATAATTGGGTGGGGGGAGGGGGGAGGCGGGGAAGGGAGGTGAAGGGTAAACAAAGGAGGAGGCTGCAATGCTTGGTAAGAAATGTATGCATTATCCTGCCCATGTAATTGTAGCCCCTCTGTACAGTATGTTCTCAAATAAAATAAAATAAAATTTAAAAAAAAAGAAAAAAAAGAAAAAAAAAAACACACACACAGACATCCCCACAGGCAGACACATATAGTAACAACAATTCATTCAGTATGTATTCTTTATACAAAGCATTCTCTCTCTCTCTCTCTCTCTCTCTCTCTCTCTCTCTCTCTCTCTCTCTCTCTCTCTCTCTCTCTCTCTCTCTCTCTCTCCCCTCTCTCCCCCCCTCTCTCTCACACACACACATACATTTGGGAGAGGAGGGTTGTACTGGCATTTGAACTCTGGGCCTTGTACTTAGTAGGCAGACACTCTACCAGTTGAGGACACCTTCATCTCACTTGGCCTTGAAATTATTTTACCATAGGATTTTACACATTTTCCCTGGGCTTAGTCTCAGATCTTGATTACCCAGCCTGCATTCTTCCTGTAGTTCATGCATGTTTTACCCCTGACCCTCACCCTCAACCCTACCTTTCTTAGAATTTTTTTCTTCTTAACTATAATTAAATTGGCTAGAGGAAATAAAAGATGGATGAGTATCAGACTACTGACACACTTCTGAAAATTTGTTAAAATTTTATGTCTTCATAATTTAAATTTTATGTAAGATGTTTATTATATACCATGACCTTAAAATTTAAATAACAAAGTGTCAACATCATTGTTACTTTTGCAGTAAATTTTTATTTTCTTTTATTCATGGCTACTTCTGTTGTTGTTGTTGTTGTTGTAGGTTGTGAGGCTTGAACTTAGGGCCTGGGAGATGTCTTTGAGCCTAAGGCTAGCACTTTATCACTTTAAGGAACAGTGCCACTTCCAAATTTTGAGTGGTTAATTTGAGTTGAGAGTCTCATGCCCCATGCAGCCTGGGCCAGCTTCAAATCATGATCCTCAGATCTCAGTAGCTAGAATTAGTAGGTGTGAAACACTGGCACCATAAGTCAGCCATAAGTCAACTATAAAAATCCCCTCAAAAACTGTTTCTAATGTAGCATAATGTCACTTTGTAATTAAATATTTCTTTGTGAGTTACTATTTTTTTAGATTTAGATGGTGCTGAGGGTCCAATCCATGAGTTTCTAAGGCTTAGACAATTGGCTCTCCCACTGAGCTGAACCTCAATCCTATTTCCTTTTGCTTTTTTGTACATGAGTGGCTAGTGACATGACATTTGCTTCTTCAACATACAGATTTTTTGGTTGATATTTCCAGTCCAGGATGGGGAAAAAAGAATGGCCTGACCCATGTGATTTTGGCTGGATATTACCATCTTAAACCTGAGTGCTGAAGTCTTACAGATGCTTAGCAGTGAAATCACTTCGATTAGTCTAACAACTTTGGTTTAAAGCCAGTTAGATGCCTCAAAATCTTGACTTCACTTTTGCTGTGACTGCAGTACAATGAAAACAGATTGTTCAAAGCATTGTCATTAAAAGTTCACATCAGAGTTGCATAGTGGTTTGGCTACTGTGAATGAGAAATAGACTGAATGATTACAGCACATGAACTTAATCAGTTTCATCTTGTTTATATCCAGGTGCCTCTCCAACTCATCAAGGTCATTTTGAATTTCAATCCAGATTTTAAATGTGCTAATTGTCCTACCAAATTGGTGTCATCAGCAAATTTAATAAAGATACACTTCGGTTCATCACCCCAATCATTAATTTAAAAAATGTTTAATAGTAGCTGACTAAGTAATGGCCTCAGAAAAACATGCTTAGCACTTAAAGTTTCAAAAGTTGATACTGTATCTCAAAATTTCTGACCACTTGATGTTCCCCTCTGGTTAAACAATATATATACATATATATACATATATATAAATTATCATAACAAGTTCATCTGTGTATAAAAGCTAGTGTCAGACATTTAGATCTCAGAACTAGAAAGTAAGGAATACATCTACAGTATTGCTTATTGATATTTTGGCCCAGTTTAATTTTTATTTGAAATGTCTAAAATTAAATTATTTAAGTCACAATCTTTTTTTTCCCTTATGTAACATCTTTTTTTTAGAGGTTAGTTTCATTGAAGTGTTGGCATTTTTTTTCTTTTGCCAATGGTCTTCCTTCAATCAGGCATACCCTCAACCCAGACCTTCCAATGCCTTTGATTACTCAACCCATTCCTCCCCAAACTCTCAAGAACACACAACTTAGTATTTCTCATTAGGAGGATATTACAATATGTTTCAACTATAGATATAAAGCATCTTACTATATCCACCACTGGGTACTAATCTTTCTAATTTAAAAAGTCCATCTTTTTTATTTGTTTGTTTTTTATTGTGAAAATACCATCCAGAGGGGTTACAATTACATGAGCAAGGTAATGATACATTTCTCATCAAGCATTGTTGCCTCCTCCTTTGTTTCCCCTTATCATCCCTTCCTATCTCCCCCACACACATACCCCCAACCCCCACCCCGTGGCGCCAAAGTTGTAAAGTTCGTTTTCAACATAACATTTTGTACATCTCATTGTTTTAGTGGTTCCACCTGTATCCTTATTTAAACAATTTGTTATTTCCCTTCCCCTCCACAAATTATACCAACACCAAATACAGTGAAAACAGGGGTTATACCGTGGGGGAGGGACATACAAAGCAACAAGGAAATCATCATTTTTTTTTTTTTGTGGTCGTGGGGCTTGAACTCTGGGCCTGGGCGCTGTCCCTCAGCTCTTCAGCTCAAGGCGAGCGCTCTACCACTTGAGCTACAGCGCCACTTCCGGTTTTCTGGTGGTTTATTGGAGATAGGAGTCTCACGGTCTCTCCTGCCCGGGCTGGCTTTGAACCGCGATCCTCAGATCTCAGCCTCCTGAGTAACTAGGAGCCACCAGCCCCCGGTGGAAATCATCTTATAAATATGTTAGAAACAATAGCAAGAAAGAAAAAACCTTTAAGTCGTTATCTTGGGGTACATTTCGCCTTACATCAACTCATCTGACCGTTTCTGCTCATCTCAGACATATACTAGTTATTGCAAATAAGGGAAACCATGGCACCTATGTTACTTTGGGCCTGGCTTACTTCACTTAATATAATTTTTTCCAAGTCTTTCCATTTCCTATCAAATGGGGCAATTCCATTCTTTCTGATGGAGGCATAGAAGTCCATTGTGCATAAAGAATCCACATAGAGCTCCCTATAACCCAGCAATCCCACTTTTGGGCATTTACCCAAATGATCACAAAAAAGATCATACTAAATCTACCAGCACAACTATATGTATTGCAGCATTATTTACCATAGCTAAGATATGGAACCAACCCAGATGCCCCTCAGTAGATGAATGGATCAAGAAAATGTGGTGTATATACACAAGAAGTCCATCTTTAATAATACTGTTACATAATTCTATACCAAATCTGCAAACTCTGTCATTTCTTACTATACCCATTGCCCTTAAATAAACTTTCCTCAGCAAAGTATCAAGGTAATTGTATAACTTATGAAATATTTACTGAGTCAAATGAGAAAAATATTCTAATTTTCATTTAATGATGTCTTCATTCCATAGTTAAATGTAACACATACATGTTAATTATAGAAATAAAGTGTTATGCATTGTTTAAAGCATCCTACTTTCAAGGAGGTATATGTAAATATACAAGCAGACAACATGAGTAATATCTGAAACTGAGATTTTGCATTTATTCATATGTAATGTCTTTATTTGCTTTCAGTTAGATATAAGCTGTGATTTCAGTATAATCCTGGAAAACTGTCCTGGAAAACTGACATTACTGTTTTGTATTATTGTTATACTAAATGTGGCATCAAATTCAGCACAAACCTAATTTTACATATTCTTGCACTTCAATCAATAAAGTTCTAGTCCTTTAAATGCTTTCATTGAATTGTATGTATTTAGAGTACATATTTAATATATATTTTTAAAATTTTACTAAAACTTATGGAAACTTCTCATATGTAAGTCTCTTTCTCTCCTCTCTCACCTCTCCCTCTCTCTTTCTTTCCCTTATTCCCTTCCCCCACTCTCCTTTGCCCTTCCCCTTCTCTAGGTACTGTGAGTTAAACTCAGGACCTGGGCTTGCTCACTTATGGCTGTTACTCTACCACTTGAGCCCCACCTCCAATTCAGCATTTTGCTGGATAATTTCAGATGGAGTTTCACAGGCATTTTTAGCCAAGCTCCTGCGAAACCAAAATCGTTGAGGTCTCAGAATCTCAAATAGCTAGAATTACAGATGCAAGCCACTGGCACCAAGCCTGAGCCAGTCTCCTTTGACTTTGGCTTCATTTGTGAATGCTTGGCTTGGTCACTTTCTTGCAAGCCACTTACAAGATTCCCAGCAATGACAGCAGAGGTAGAATTTTCTGCAAGGGTGGAAGGAGCCGGAAGGAGGATGGCTTGGTTTGGTTGCGGATGTTGGAGAAATTCTCGCAGAAAATGATTACAATATGGGAAGATGACTGCTGGCTTCAGCCTGTGACCTCAATGCAAATTTCTTTGAGCAGATATGGGAAATTAGTGGATTTTTACTCAATATGCTGATTCAATAGTTCAATAGGCTCTTCATAAATATAACTCCGCATAAATGCTCCATTAAATGCCTAGCTGTGATCCTCATGTGCTGCAGTTGGTTCCAACTGCCCTTGGGACAAGACATCTGGGAATATAGGTGCTTGAATTTGCATGCTTAATCTTTCTCCTAAATAAATGATTATATTCTCCAGTTTTTCCAACACATTGAGAAGCATACAACAAATATGTACTTGTGTACATGTGCACACACACACACACATACAGAGCTAGGATAAAGTACATCCTCTGACTCTGACTTTTTTCTCCCTTTCTCTTTCTCAACGCTTTACCCTTCCCTTTTTTCTTCTTCTGTTTGTACAAATATTTACATATATATGAAGGAAACACACATAATATAAATTCAGTAAATTTGTCAAAACATTTGCACATATCTAAAAACTTAAGTATTAGATTCTCAGTGTTTTTTTCTTATTGTCTGTGAAAGTCATATTACCATAAAAGAAAGAAGAATCCTTATAACAAAAATTCAAAGTAAAATGGACACTATTTAGAAATAGACACTATTTAGAAAAACTAAATTTGAACCTCATCATTGTTTCACAAAATAACCTTATCTTGTGCTGATTTGTTTTTTTTTAATATTTTATTTTATTTTATTTGAGAACATACTGTACAGAGGGATTACAGTTACATGGGCAGGATAATGCATACATTTCTTACCAAGCATTGCAGCCTCCTCCTTTGTTTACCCTTCACATCCCTTCCCAGCCTCCCCCCTCCCCCCCACCCAATCATACCCCCCCTCCCCATCCACACCGACATTGTAAAGCTGGTTTTGACATGACATTTTGTACTTCTCGTTGTTGCAACAGGTCCACCTGAATCCTTATAGGTATGAGTCAAGTGGAAAAGGTCAGATAATGTGATGTTAGGAAAATGAACCCTTAAATATGTATTTTAATGTTTTCGTTTCTTTCATGCATGTGTTTCTAACGCATTTATAAGATTATTTCTTTGTTGCTCTGTATGTCCCTCCCCCACAGTGTAACCCCCGCTTTCACTATATTTGATGTCAGTATAACATGTGGAGGAGATGGGGACAAACAAGTCGTTTAAGGATTCTTGTGCCGATTTGTAAGAGGTAAATGTTTTTTTTTTTTTCCCTTGTAATGAGGTTTTGGGTGGGATGTGAATTTTCTTGTCTTTTAATTTTTATAGGATATTTGTCATTCAGACGTGTATGTAAGTTCATACTTAAATGAAAATATATATTACTTGCTACCTGTAATACTTTCTCCTTTTTCTTAATCCCAAGCCTAAGCAAATGTTTACTTTTCAGCATTTTGTTTTGCTTTGATGGTAGTGAGATTTAACTTGAGTGCCTTTACATTTATCATGCTGACACTCTACCTCTTGAATTACATTACCAGCTCCACTTCTTCCTTGGTTATTTTTGAGAGAAGGACTTGCTTTCTGCCTGAGCTCATGCATAATCTCATTCCTAAAGTATAATCGCTATACTTTGGGCTTCCCAGCAATTGCTACAATGACTTATGTAAGTCACCATATACAGAAATAGGTTGAGAATGACTGTCACAAACGTTCCTGCCATGAAAGACTAGGATCTGAATCCTCCCAATCTCAGATTCTCAGATAGGAGGGAACTTCGCCTGACATGTATACACCATAGTGCCCAGCTATTAGATAACGAAGGGTTTTAGGAAGTTTTCTGCTTGGGCTGCATCCTCCTTATATCAGTCTCCCAAGAAACTAGAATTATAGGCATGAGGTGCCAAGCACAACATTTTTAACATTTTAAATTAACAAAGTCATACACCTAAGGTGTCTGATAAGTTTGGAGGCATGATGATATCTCTTTTAGAACATTCAGACCTAAAGTTTTTGGGGAAAAACAATATAGAAAAATATTTCATAGACCATGTTAATTACTATTGGGTAAATCTGATAAAATATGATAAAGAAGATATGAACTCGGGAAGATGAGAGGTTACATACATACCCAGATATGAGAATTAGAATAAGTATGCAAGAGACTTTCCAGATTAAAATATTTATGAGGATTAAACAACTTTTAAATCTCATAAATTGAAGGATATGATTGAAGGGCTTAGTTAAGTTTCAAGCATAAAAATAACTTCCAACTTAATATGGCTAAATGCAAGGATTAGTCAAAATATTTTATGTCATTATTTTTGTTTTTGATAAATAACATGATCAAGGTAAATTTTAGGTCAAAGTTAATCATTCTAGTTCCCTTGAGCTCCTATAACAAAATACCACAAGATGAGCAGACTACAACAACAAATAATTATTATCTTCTCATAATTGTAAAGCCTGGGAGACTGCAACCAATGTGTTAGTAAAGTTGCTTACATCTGGAAGCTTTCAATGAGAATCTCTGGCCCATCTTTCTTGGTTTGAAAAGGTAGACAATCCTTTGCCTTCCATGAAATATAGACAAATCTATCCAACCCTTTCTATTTTCACAAGGCATTTTTCACTTTGACCTAAAACTCAGTGATAAATTCTATAATTTTATTTATTTTATGTTTGAACTTACTAGTACTTTAACTCAAGAGTCAGGTCATTGTCCCTTTCTTAGTGCTGTACCACTTGAGCTACAGCTGCATTTTCTTGGACTTTAGTAATTAATTGGGGTAAGACTCTGACAGGTTTTCCTGCCCAACCTGCTGTGAAACCATGATTCTCAGATTTCAGCCTCTTGATAAATTAGGATTACAGGCATGCATCAAAAGTGCCCAGTAGTATCTTAAAAAAATCTACAATGACTGTATTTCCAAGTAAGTTCACACACTAAGGTTAGAATCTAAATGCATGCATTTAACAGATGAATGTGTCTCAGCTCACTGAATAGAAACCACAATGTCTCCATGAGACTTCCAGAAGTTGAGAGAAAGAAACATGGCTTTACATAAGTACATTAATGCTACAAAAATAATTTGAAAAATTATGATGATAGTAATGACCAGATATAAAAGACACTGGAAGCCAACTCAGTTTTACATGTCCATTTACTTTTGTTTTCTGAGACAAATCAGGTGAATTGGTAATAAATATTTTTACCCAGCAACATTGGCCATGAAAATTTTTGTTTAATCCACTTGAGCTTTAGTGTTTCAATTTTGAAAGTGAATATAGCCTTGATGCACATCGCATTTGAAAACAGTTTTTAAAAAAGTATCTGAAGGAAACCTGTATAATTATACCTGACAAATAGTAAGATATGCTGGCAATAATTTTGGCTGATCTTATCATATTACTTCTGTAACAAATGATGTTCTAATTGGTATGGGTATGTTTAAACATAAAGATGGAATAATGTGTTTGTAAGGAATGATGCTGATATCTCAGAGCCTTACCATACTAACGTTACCATACTAAAGTTATCTCCGCTTTATATTGACTTGCCTTTCCAGTTCTAATTTGTGGTTCATGTTAGCAAATACACTGGGCTTGGGATTCACATTAGGATGCTAGGTATTAAAATCTCTAATGAAAGAATCTGTTTTCCATAGCAATATATTTATATTAGTGTATTACTGATATGTACAAATTTCAAGGATTGATTATTACTGGTTACAACAGGTTTATGCCAAGTTCTGTGGGTTGGGGACTCAATCTAGGATAAACTGAAGTGCTTGGTCTGCTGTTGGCTGATCTCAAAGTTACATCTTTTTGTATCTACAGTCCATTATTTGAGCTGACTAGATAATAATTGGATAGATTTGATAGGCTTTGATATTCCTCATTTTTGTTTCATATCCCTCCTAAGTTGACCTAAGCATATGTTCATGACAAAGAGAAGGTTGTACATTTCTTTTATCCCAAGCAGCACTGGTATAGTAGCAAAGCAAATATCATTTCAGGAAAGGATATCGTGGAAATTCACATAGTAAACATGTCCCAAATACTCTACTGGCGGTAGTCAAAAGAGCTATTGCTTGAGAAAGAAAAATCAATGGAGAAAACGTGAAATTTTAACCTAGCTTTGCAGTGTTTCTTGAATTAAGACTTGTCAAATAAGAAATCATTCTGTTTAATTTTTTTCTTCTTTTATGTTTAGGCTGTTCTTTTTGCATTGTTTACACAATACTAAATTTTTATTATTGAAAACTAAATTATTTTAAATTGTTGAATAACAATCACACAATTAATGGATTTTAAACAATATATATGAAGTTCTTTTCACATTTTTGTAAGGTAGAATTCCAAAAGTTAAGGAATTGGAACTATTATGTATCTTCTAATAATTCCATTCCCTTAAATAAGAGAAGATTCCATTTCCTTAACCATTCCTGCCCAAACTGCCTTCATTCCATGTTTTGTGTCCTTAATTTTTTGCTCATTTCTGTTTGCTTAATCAAATACTTTTGGTTTTTTTATTTCATTTCTAATATTTTGCTTGTTCTGGGGTTGGAACTAAGGGTTTTGCCCTTTTTATACGGGTACTCTACAACATGAACCTTCAGCACTAAATCTCCTTTTTTCCCTAAAACTTTATAGTCTCTGTTATAAAAATTATGTGATTATATTAGAACTATGTAGATAATAAAATATACTCCCTATCCCAAGTTCTAATTGACTTTTGTTGCCAATGGCTCTTTAACCACTACAAAGAACATGCCCAGAAGTTTAAGTATGAAACTGGTTGTCTTCCCTAATGTGTTATTCTCCATCAAATACACTGGAGAAAGGAGTAAACTCTGAAGGAAGAAATTTTTTCTAAATGTGTAATTCTCAGGCTTTGGATTCAAAAGAAAACTTTGGCTTTTCATGTGTCTCAAGACTGCTAGTGTCACACAGTCACTGCATTTGAGATCTCCTGGGAATCTAGTTGATTGATCGCAAATCATTGGAGGAAAGTTGGGAGAGATAAGCTCACAATGTCCACACAGGGAGAAAGTACTCCAGAGACTGGGCCTGCCAGAAGATGTGACAGTCATTAGAAGAATGAAATTCCAAATTTTAAGGATAAGGCAAGATTTATGATTAGAATGTCATGGAAGGTTTCTTAATCCATGTGGTGGTTAATAAGTATAAAAATAAAAGCTCTTGGGTGGCGATAAAGATAGTTCAAATTAGCTAATTGAACTAAACCATCGTGGAAGACATACAGGGAGAACTAAAAGATGAAGCAGGAAGGAAACAGGCAAGTGCACATAAACTATGTCACAAATTATATCAATTTGTTGTGCACTAATTTGAAAGGCCACTTTTATTGAGTGAAAATGACAGAAAGAAAAAAAATGATTTTGGAAGAGGTTTAAAGAATGTTCTCAATGTATGCATTATCCTGCCCATGTAATTGTAGCCCCTCTGTAAAGTATGTTCTCAAATAAAATACTTAAATCACAGCAGTAGTGAAGATTAAAATAAATAATACTTGGAACAAATATTAAAGTTTCAATAAGCATCTTGCAAGAAGAAACAGTGCTTTCACCATTATTACCATTGTATTATTGTGACATATTGGAAAAATTACCTGTAACACTGTGCATAAATAAAAAAACTGAAGATGCAAAAGAAAAGAGTGGAGAGAAGCAAAGCTGAGACAAGTTCGAGTGTAGAGTGCTGCCCTGCATTCTTAGTATGGCAAATAAAATTGACTAAGGATCAGGAGCTGCATGGAAAGAAAAAGAAGCTAAGCATAATTTAATGCTAGATAGCATCAGCCAACGAGCTAAATACATTTCCAAAAGTGGTTTAAACATTAACCTAATAAGCAATCTTGATAGCACTCAGGATTTTACACTGTACTGATAGAAGTCTATTGCAGAAAGAAAAGAGTGGGCCATTTGTCTGAGCATTAGCGCTGTCACTGCACATCCAATTCATAACAGAAAAAGAAAAACCTTAATGTTATAAAGCATTGAAAACAAATTAAATAATACAACTAAGAGCCAATCACCCTTCTTTCTTTTCATCTCTATTGCAAGTTTAGAGAATCATGCCAGTGAGACAAGACAAACAATTGATTCTGAGGAATCCTCTCTCATCCCTGCCCCAAAGTCAACAGTCTTCATATCAGTAGCTGTGTCATGTGGCCACATGTGCATTATTAAGAACTAAATGAATTAATGACAATAAACATTATTATTAGATCCGCAACACTATGATTAGAATGAAGACCATGGTATATAAGTATATAAGTATTAAATAAAAATACAGACACCCAGTAATATGAGTTTGAGGTCTTGGTCATCATAAGCTATACACTTTGGAAAGCAGTAGTTAATAAGTAATATTGGGATTTTATTTTATTCAAATAAAATAGGACTAATTAGAACTAAATAGGACTCTTTTTTCTTTGAATATTATAATATGTATCTTTGAATAAAGTTAAAGTTTGAAATTCATATGTCTATATCAATAAGATAGTGAAAGCAAAATCTGTCTTATTATTTTTGTATTTATTCACCTCCAGTGGTAGAATAAGAATATATGCCTGTATAAAGGTGGTAAAAATTAAAACATGCAAGTTGGCTGAGTGACAAATCCCCAATGTAGTAATTAGAATAAACAAATTATTTATAATTTTCTGAGCAAATGGACTACTAAAACTATTAGAGCTCAACTCAGCTTTATAGAATTGTTGGAAAAAAATACAACCCCAAATACTACAGTCATATGGTTGTTAAGTAAAATTTTTCAACCGAAAATATAAGAATTCATGTTACAAAGATTATCTTATATATCAGAATACCAATTTATTTTACATACCATTATTGACAGAATTAAGTATATAAATATTTATTTGTAATAAGTTTAACATAATATATTATGTATAACTTATATAAATTTAGTTAAAATCATTCATGCAATGACAATATTCTATCACATGAATTACAACATTTAGATTTATGGTGCATGGTTTTAAAACCCATATACATATAATTTGTGCAAATATTGTTTGTGTATGAGTGTGGATGTACTCTACAGTGATGATATTGTTATTTCATTTTGATTACATATTTAATTTATACATACCCTATTTTTTCTATAAAAATTTGTTATAAAGTAAATGCATTGCATTTTTTGAAGACAGATTTGGACAAAGAAATATACATGTTGTATGTTTAAGATTTTAATATAGTTTTGTAAATATTAATCAAGAAATATGAAAGTGTTTCCAGGCTCATATTTAATTTCAATAAAGTTAATGATTAATAAATTGTAGGACCACAGGGGCTGGGAAGATGGCTCAGTGGTAGAGTGCTTACCTTGCATGCCTGAGGCCCTGGGTTCGATTCCTCAGCACCACATAAGCAAAATGAAAAAAGCCGGAAGTGGCGCTGTGGCTCAAGTGGTAGAGCTCTAGCCTTGAGCTGAAGAGCTGAGGGACAGTGCCCATGCCCAGAGTTCAGGCCCCACATCCGGACCCCCCCAAAAAATTATAGGACCACCATATAATTTACTGTAATTATGAAAATTAATAAAAAATGGTTTTCAATGGTGTAGGCATGAGAGTCTTATAAAAGATTGGCCATACCATAATTTGTACATAGTAATTTAGTTATGCATTTTCATTATGTGCTGCAATAAAATGAATCACTACCATTAGGTCCATGAATATTAGAATTTAACCTGTGGATATTAACTTCTGGCCTCAATGCTCACTTTTCTATTTCCAATTTCCTCCTTTTCACATCTTCTAAAGTGAAAGAGGAAAAACTCATGTCACACTATAATCCCGAAGACACAAGAGAAGAGGAATTGTTTCAACTTGTAGGTCTCAAGGATGTAGTCATAAATTGAATTTCTTTTCAATCCTCTACTTCTACTGACAATCATCAAAAATCTGTTTCTTTTACATTTTTCTTCCATTACATACTGCCTACATCCTGATTTAGTGTTTATGATTTTGTGATCAAGAGTTTATTAATGCAGTCTTGTTTTATCTAAAATGCATCCTCTCCTAATGGAATAATTCAAGGTTCAGTTTCTTGGGTGATTTCATACCACAGAATAGAAGCTGCTTCGCATGTGTCCAGGAATAAGTGGCATGAGTATGACAAAGGATAGACTATAATGAAGGCAGAGAGAAGAAGGATCCAACATTACACATGAGGTAAAGGGACAACTGAAAAGCTATGGAAAAAATAGATTTTATATAATATAAAGTAAAAGAGAGACTGCCAGCTCCAATCCCAGCTCACTAGGGGTCAGGGGAACCTGAGGACAAAACTATAGGGTAAGTCAAGCAATCTGGTGGCAACAGATCAGCATTTTTAGCAACAGTACAAACCCACAGTTCTTACCAGCTTTAAATCCAGTGAGAACACCCAGTCAGTCAGTAATCCAGAATTAGAAAAGAAATCCATTTTGCTGCTCTCAGTATTTCAGGGAGCTGCAGGTGTCATCTCAAGAGAGATCTCATGATTTCAGACTGAACAACATTCGAAATGTACTCATTTTTTTCAATTGTGAAAATATCGTACAGAGGGGTTACAATTATGTGAGTAAGGTAATGATTACATTTCTCTTTTTCTTTCTTGTGATTGTTTCGAAATGTACTCATTACCTTACTCATGTAACTAACTGTATCGTCTCTGTATGGAATCTTTACAATAAAATAAAATTTAAAAAAGCAAAAGTTTGGAATGATTCCACAGTCAGTACTCCTCTTTTAATTACTTTTACTTTTGTAATCTGTAAAGTATCTTTATAGAGCCTTGTCATTGTCAGTATTTCGTTCCTCATCTTAATCATTTTAAATTTGCATTGTTCCCTGATTTATGACATTGTCTAGAGTCTCATCTGCTTGTTCAATGAAGTATTTCTCTTTCTTGTTGTTTTTGTTAAATATTTGATGTTTGTGCTGCATAGTCACTCATAATAATGTACAATTGGCAAACTGAGGAAACTGACATATATTTTCTCTACTAGTCTGTCAATCTTTTGTTAATTAAAAACATCTATGTGCACTCTAGCTACATGGTAAATCCAGTTTTAGCTGTGATATCGGAAGAGGACATTTGTCCATGACCCATCTGCCGTGCAGATCAAAATGTTGTAAGAAACCAATAGATACTCACGGGAATTTGGATATTTATGTGAAATTATTTTGATTATACATCTTCTTTTATCCAGGTTTCACTGCTTATCTTATTGATGCCCACTGAAATTAATACAAAATTTATGTGAATTAATTTATAAAATATTACAGATTTGTTTTTTATTTGTCACCAAAATTAAGGATTTCTGAACAGGAAAAGCCAACTTTCCTAAGAGCATTAGAATAGATCTGATTTCTTCTCATTAGTCAAATGGGTTCCACTTGTGAAAAACCACCTCTAAATTGTCATAATCTCTGGTTTACTTCTTTGTTTTTTTTTTTTTTGGTCGGCCTTGGGGCTTGAACTCTGGGCCTGGGCGCTGTCCCTCAGCTCTTCAGCTCGAGGCGAGCGCTCTACCACTTGAGCTACAGCGCCACTTCCGGTTTTTCTGGTGGTTATTGGAGATTGGAGTCTTATGGTCTCTCCTGCCGAGGCTGGTTTGAACCGCCATCCTCAGATCTCAGCCTCCTGAGTAGCTAGGATTACAGGCGTGAGCCACCAGCGCCCAGCCTCTGGTTTACTTCTATGCCACCATTATTTTCATAAATTTATTTTCATTTATACTACTTTGTTGTGGTTTCATTGTAATTTATTTTGTGGAAGTAGAATAGATAATAATAGTACCAAACATGTACATGTGCAGATGTAGACGTTTTCTATTTGATTGTGTGTATATATACATATATAAACATGAACATATTTTATATAAATATGTGTGTATATATGAACATTAATTCTGTCATATATGTATAATTAATTTCTATATATCTAAGTTCCTTTATAAACATATGTATATGTTAAATAAATATATATTTATATATGTTTATAGATATACAAGTTAATACAGGGGTAAATATAAATATAGGTCTATTATACTAACACACATACACATAAATATATATTTACATAAATATATATTTGTATGGGGGGTTGAATGGATACAAAAATAGAGAATACACACAGGAATTGAGGCAGAAATATATATGTATGTATATGTATCTTAGCTCAATGTCATCTGGGAGGCTCCCTATTTTCAGAATTTCTTCTGTCTTCAAATCTTCACTTGTCTGGGCAAGTTGGTCTGCTTCTCTCAGTCTACCACCTAAGTGTTAGTAGCATCCAGAAGTGTCTTTATGGAAACACACAAAATAGTATTTTACACAAAACCTTGAAACTACCTGACCCTTAAAACTTTTACTCAACATTAGACATGGCAGCCTGGAAACATGTAAATAAAGTATATGAAATGTTTGCAAAGTTTATTATATACATTATATTCCATGAAGTATACACTGTTGTCATTCATAAAAGTCATATTCTATTGGTATTTTCAGCATTACACACTGGAATTCTGAATTATCAAACAATAAACCATTGTTCCTAGGAAAATCTTGGTGAACTTGTGACAAACATTTTCTTTTTTTTTTTAATGTGTATTAATTTTATTGTAAAGGTGATCTACAGTGGGGTTACAGTTACATGACTCAGTTAATGAGTATATTTAATTTGGAACAGTGTCATCTCCTCCCTCATTCTCTCCCAGTTTTTCCTCTCCCAACTTTCTCCCCCCCAAAATTGTATAGTAAATTTCCAACATAGTGTTTAGTGGGTTCCACTGCTGAATTGGTTTACCCTTTGTCCCACTGTTTTTGTGATTCCCCTTCCCTTCCCAAATCAGATAAACTTATATACAAGAAATCTAAAACAGAGAGAGAAGGGAATAAAATAATGAAAACAGGAGAGAAGAAAAGGGGAAAAAAGGAGCCACAAGCAGTATAATAAAAAATCTCTTAAGCCAGAAGATGACTCACAACTGAAATCCTAGCCACTCAGGAGGCTGAGAACTGAGGATCAAGGTTCAAAGCCAGCTCAGGCATGAAAGTTTCTGAGAGTCTTACCTCCAATAAACCACTCAGAAAAATTGGAAGTGGCGCTGTGGCTCAAGTGTTAGAGCACTTGCCTTGAGCTGAACAGCTCAGGCCCCACGACTGACAAAAAAAATCTCAGTTACATTTCTTGGAGTTCATTTGGATAAGGATCATTTTCTATGGTCATATACATGTAGTTATTGAGCCCTTGAAATCCTCTCCAAAGAATATCCTCCTTTGTTCTCATTGTGTCAATGTTTAGACGGATGTTTAATTAATCATGTCCCGGTGTAATTACTGTGACAAACATTTTCTTATTCAATCATAGGTTCATAGAAATCTAACACTGTAGTTTTGTAATATCCAAACTGAAAAAAAGAATCTTAGCCTCTTTGTGTTTCTTTTAATATCCAATATTATATATTATATACACATGTATATACATCTTATGATATAACATAGTATATATGTAATACCCATTATTACATACACTAAATAATTTATATGCAATTTTTATCCATAAACTGTAATACAACCTATAATTTTTATCACCTTCCAAACTTTCATGTAATTTATATAAAATGATCTAAATATTTAAATTAATGAAAACAATGAATAGTAACAAAATTATGAGAACCTTTTAAAAATTTCTCAAGACAAATGTGGTAAATAAAGGCACTATAAATGTGCCACTTGGATTGTTTAGTTTTCCTATAGTTGATATCTAAAGGGATTTGTTTGTTTAGAGGCAAATTATGTAGCTGCTCATGTTATACAAATAAACAAGCAGAGCATGTATTTCTAGTCAGCATCTGCTGTGTCTGTGCAGGTGCTTTCTCTGTCTTTATCCTTCTGTAGCTGAGTTCATCCAGCTCCTGAGGGGGTGGTAATGTGCATAACTTGCATCAATACCAGCTCCAATCCAAAGAATGCTGCTTGTAAAATAACAGTGAATGAAACCAACTGCATTTAAGTACTTGACATTTTTGTAAAATACAACAGCTATACCAAAAACTCCAATTGTTAGACTTGAATTCATTTGATCTTTTTTTTCTGTCTATTTTTATGGAGCAAAGGTTAAAAAAAAAAGCACAGTTCCTGTTTAATGAAAACAGCAGGCAATGCATTGCACAAACAGAGAATTGCTCTCCTATTCCCAATTGAGAAACCTGAATTTTAAACACAGTTTTGCTTTGGAAATCATCATACTTTTATTCAAGTTGCAAATGCTCAGGTTAACAACTGTTTGAAAAATTGAAGGAGATTTCCAATTTGAAATTGACATAAGAATCCTTTCTGTTCAAGTTGGGAAAAGAGTTTCAGTGAGATGTTTTTGAATTCTATATATAAAATCATAAGTCTAAAAGAGATCCCCCCTCCACAAAAGATTTTTATTCTTCCTTCCTTCCATCCTTCCCTGGCTCCCTTAGTCCTGCTGTCCCACACTGCTGTCTACTTATCCTTTCCATATCTGCAATTCTTTCTTAATTACATTTAGTCACACAGAGTTCATCACATCCTTTATTCTTTGCAGCTATTCAATACATTTTTTAATTGGATGAATGATTAGTAGATTCCTCCTTGGGAACTTAAATATTTTTATACAAATAAAATTTTTCATCATAATGGGAAATATGAAATGTAGAAAATAAAATATTAAAATAGCATGATTATATTATATGATGAATCTCTAATAAATTCCCAATAGTCATAAAACATTGACTGTCACTCAAGTGTGAGAATTACTGTTAGATATTTGTTGAATTTCCACTATACAAGAACACACAGATGAAGGGGAACAAATATCAATTTGAAATATTCAATTCTAATTCATTATATTAAAAAGGATTTAATTTCAAAAGTAAAATGAAAAATCTGTAATGATTACATAGACTTATAGTACTTAGGAATCTTTAGCTATAAGTTTAAACACCATAGGATATCAATGCTTCGTGTTAGTAGGTGGCCAGATAAAAAAATACAAAGTGAATTGAACTTTGTAAATATATATAACATATTAAATATAAATGAATAACATTAAAAACTGTGGAGTTGGTCTTGCATAAAAATATAAAACATTTTATATGAAAAGTTTATGGAATATTTATGACTATAGTAAATATGTTTATGGGATACATACAATTTATATCTGCAATACATGTTTTTTTGCAAACAGATTTACAGATGAGTTACATTTACATGACTAAGGAAAGTAATATATTTTATGTGATATGGTCCTAGTCAGTTGGAAGTCTAGAATAAAAAGTACAGTGTTTTATTATGGTTGTCGTTGTTATTATTGTTGTGGTTGTTGAAAGAGAAAGCATATGACAATATTTATCTGGTATTACCATTTATTCACCATTAAATATCTCATTTTAATTTTTAGGATATATCAATATTGCATCTTATGTGTATTTTCTATTCCTTCTCATTATCATAAATAAGATAGTAAACAATATATCTTTATCAAAACATAACGTATTCATATTTAAATATTTGACTAATGTACACATAATTCAAAAAGATGGCATATCAATATTATATACAGGATGAAATATGTGTTATAAATTGCATATGTGAGATTTTGAGTTTTAAGATGTACATTCCATTTTCCATGAATATAGTATATAAATATACTATTTCCTTTGGTTTTAAAATATATTTTAAATTAGTGATAGTTCAATTAGTATAGCTTTGTAGTATGTGTTTCTAATATGTCAACTACAAAATATGGAAATAATTTAATATGAAAATAATTATTTTAAAATATAAATTATTCAAATGATAAGATCATCATCCTTATATAGTACTTAATTTGCCAGTAATAAAGTGATATAAACTCTTTTATTTTATTATTTTAATAGAAATAAAATTAACAAATTAGATGTTTAAAAATAATTTTATCGACAATTTAGTAGGTCATTCCAAGGAAATATCTTCAGGTTTCTTAGAAATTTATGATAGCATATATTGATAAGATAATATGTGTGAGTATAAAAACTTATGCATGCAACAACAAAACACATTTTATGAACTTCTAGCAAGAATCTACCATAATTCACTTTAAAAAGCTCTCAGAACATTTCTGAAATTGATTTTTTGTATATGATAATAGAAACTAAGTTTTAAAACTTATTTATGGAATGCTGGGGTCCTTAATGAAGTCATGATATGAGTGAATCACTTTAAGCAGCAAAATGATGGCGTTGTGATGGGCCATAAGTGTATCAGCGGTTACTTTGCAGTAATTAGGTACTCACTACTACAGCAACATAAAGTAGCAAAGATTACCGCTGATCGTTTTTAATGTTTTTTAATGTAAAATTAGTGTACAGAGGGGTTTACCCCTGAAAATTTTTACTTTTATTTATTTATTTATTTTTATTTTTTTGTCGGCCATGAGGCTTGAACCCTGGGTCTGGGCGCTGTTCCTCAGCACATCAGTTCAAGGCCAGCATTCTACCATTTGAGCCACTATGCCACTTCTCATTTTTTGGTGTTTTATTGCAGATAAAGATCTCAGCCTCCTGAGTAGCTAGGATTATAGGTATAAGCTACTTGTGCCCACCAATCTCTTAAATTCTAAGAATATGTCCACCACCACATGTATACCATAAGTCCTGCATTATTTACAGTCCTGCATTATTACAGGCATGAATCACTGGTGCCCAGCTTAAAATTCTAACGTTTAAATATAAAATTAATTATGATTTTTAATAAAAATGCATTTGATTTAAAAACATGTATTTACAAAAACAAATGTGTTTTGAATGCTTTCAACCTTAAATGCAGGGTTATAAAGAAACAGGCTTGCCATCTGTTCAAATATTTTAAAACCTCAGCCTTAGTTAGTGTAAGTGTAATTCATAAAAAAGAAAGGTCAAGATGTTTGAAGTTATTCAAGTATAGGACAAGAATCATTGACAATGTCATTTAGTCAATTTAAAATGTATTTCCTCAACTTAAAATTAGGAAATTTAGATTTCGAGAAAAAAAAAAAGAAATTATGATAGTTAATGACACCTCTTAGACTTCACAAAAATACACACAAACCCACATACATACAAACTGGAAAATATGTCAGGTGCCAATGGCTCACACCTGTAGCCTATGACCACACATATAAAACACACACAAAGTTACAAAAACATATCCACAGAAACACATAGCCACACATGTACAAACATGCATACACACGTATAAATATGCCCTAAAATATGCATACAGATATGCATCTGTGTACAATAGCACATATACATACAAACCTACACATACACACCTATGCTTCTCAATGAAGGACGGAAAAAAAGCATGTAATTTTGCACATATATGTATATTTCAACTCATGTTTTTAATCCACTTACTAAAAAGTGACTGTTAATTACTTAGACTAAACGTCATTTCAATTCTTCCCAACTGGTTGTAAAAGCCTCTATTAGAAACAGAATTTTGACAAACTCTATTGAATGATATATTACTTTCTTCCATACTGCCTCAATATTATTGCTGCTTTAAAAGCAGATATCAAAGATCATTTCTATTGGCTCGTTACAATGGAGTAAGACATGCTCAGTTATTATCAGATAAACTCTCACAAGTTTCTTTTCAACAGCTTTCTTTAGCATAGGTTCTCCATATTGCTTTGGCCAACCATTTTATTATTTCTGTATTTATACCAGGATTTCATTTTACTTTGGGTACATAAATAATTACAAATTTATGGCAGTCTTTGTCACAGGTGATACCATTTGATGATTAGCAGGTAATCGCAGATATATATATATATGAATATCTTTGCTCAAGTTAATGGCATAAATATCTCAACCAGAGTTGTTTGTTTAACGTTTTGCATTTGAACAGAATGTTGAAACTCTTGCTGAAGTAGCATACTCTTGCTGTGGAAAGAAACTGAAGCCATCCAGAATTGTTGAATCTACATATTCTCTTCATATTTTGAAGAGTTGGGGGGAATTTTGATCAGTTTTGGTAGCATGCTCAGTTGATTCCTGACCAATATTTAGAAGAAACCAGGAGCGATTATATTTTAAGTAGAAATCATTTGCATTCTTTTGGAAGGTAAATTTGTACATTTATACACTCATGTACCTATAAATGAAGGTACATATGCATGTCTATGTATATATGTGTTTACATGTGAGTATGTGAATAAGAAGCTTTCAAGGAAACACAGAAAAGCATAATCGATTCTTTTTCCCCCCACAGTGAAGTGGGGTTTTTCAATGATTTCTGTCACCAATTAAGACAGAAGAAAGCTTCAGAGCCCAATTACTCCAAAGTGCCTGTACAGATTATATGCATATTTAATTTTAGTGAGGTGTTATAGAATATGGTTTTCTGTTTTTTAGGACTTTTAACTAATAGCATAACCTTGCCTTTTTTTTCTTCCCAAAACATATTCCAGAAAGTATTTGTATGCAACCTCTACCTTCACTTTCAATAACCTTCCAATGCATCAGTAGATGAATTAGAAAGGGAAAGGACAGTCTAATGAAGGTTATGCTGGAGAAAATCACTGTCCTGCCTTCACCAGTATATCATCCTTTATATATGTAAGTCAATTCTAGAATTCTCCTAAACATATGCAAAATTCTCTTGTTCCATATTTCTTAGTGAATGCATTTTCTCTGTAAATTATATGTTAATGAGAAAACCAAATTTAAGTAAATATATACTTAATATAGTTTTCTGATTCAAAGTATATTTCTATAGTTGAGTGTTTGCCTAGTATGTGCATTTGTGAAAATTCCAAGGAAACACACACACACACACACACACACACACACACACACACAATTTAATATATGAAATGAAATGTGACTGTGTTTCACACTGTATATTTTTTGTTTTTTTTCAAAATGACACATTTTACCGTATCAAATACAGAATAGTTCAATTATTTAAAAATCAAATTTTAGTCACGTTTTATAATTTATGACAATTTTCACACTAACATATGAGCAAAGTATATAACTATAATTTTAAAATATTATATTAATATTTTAACTTTTTATACACGATATCAATTTAAAAACAGTGTATTTTGTTCACAGAAGCAATTAACAAACATTTTAATACCTAATGGAATTTTTAATTTAATTCCATTTAATAAAAATAATGTACTTTGTTACCTTTTTTCCCAGTAGGATTATCAATAAGACTTTTTCTTTTTTAAAACTTTATTGTAAATGGGTTGTACAAAGGGGTTACAGTTGTATAAGTCAGATCATGAGTACATTTCCTTTTAAAGAGTATCACCCTCTCCCTCATTATCTCCCAGTTTTCCCCCTCCTGACTTCCCTTCCCACAAATTTGTATAGGTCATTTCCTACATAGTGTCCATTGTGTTTCACTGCTGAATTGGTTTAGTCTTTGTCCCTTCTTTCTGTGTTTCCCCTTACCCTCCCCATATCAGATAAACTTATATATACAAGACAAAGGAAACCAAAAACAGGGAAAGTAGGGAATTAACAACAAAAAATTGAAATAAGGAAAAGAATGTTAAAAGAAAACATGAACAAACAGTATAAGCAAAAACCTCTTACTTCCATTACTTGGAGTTCATTGCAATAAACATCATGTCATATGATTTTATGTATGTAGCTATTGAGCCCTTGTGATCCTCTGCTAATAACATCCTTTTTTGTTCTCACTGTGTAATTTTTTTAGACCTCTTTACATGAGCTGTGGCTTCATCTTCCTATTAGGGAACTTTAGCCATAATAATCTCCAGTACAGTATGTACAATGAATGTGAATACACATATCAACATGAGAATCTATATCAATTTGTTATATAGTTCCTTTTATTGGGATTTTCAGATGAAATGCAAGAAATCTATGTACTTAATCCCTTTTCCCTAGATATTTCAAGATTCACCATTATTTTTGTCTTCTTAAGCCACACTCAATTTTAAATAATTTGATTAGTTTCATTAAAATCACAAATATTTAAATACCTTCCCAATTTTGATTCTGCAGATAACTTCTTTAAATCTTCTGCTTCATGATACTGTCATATGCTCAATCCTACTATTGCTACTTCTTATTTTCTTTGTCTGTGATCATATCTTTAAATAAAATGTCTGAACTCTTCTTTCTATTCTCACTTTATTCAAACCCAGTTCTCTTTTACTAGTATTATATACATAGTTGCATTAAAAATTTGGCCTATCAAGAAACTGCTCCCAAACTGAGAATCCAAGAACCATAGGAAGAACCCAGCTGTCACAGCCTGCAAAAAAAGGTGGATAACACAGCAGGAACTACCAAACACCTTTCAATCCTGTCAACATGAATGGATTTAACTCTCTGATTAAGCGACATAGATGGACTAGTTGGATTAAAAAGCAAAATCTTTCTATCTGCTGCCCTCAAGAGTCACACCTTGCCCATAACAAAACCATATTCTGAAAGTGAAAGGCTGGAATAAAATCTACGAAGCAAATAGCCCCCATAAACAGATGGAAGTTGTAAACCTAATGTCAGATAAAATAGAGTTACAATTAAGATTAGTGAGAAGAGATAAAGGTCACTACATACTAATGAAGGGATCTCTCCTTAAGGAGGATATTAAAATTCTAAGCATCTATTCACCAAACAACAGAACACCCAAATTTATCCAAGAAACATTAATTCCCTCAAATCCCACATAGATCCAAAGACATTAATTGTTGGGGACTTTAACACACCACTGTCCCCACTAGATAGATCAACTTGGCAAAAACTCAACAGAGAAACCACAGATCTAAACAACTACATAGATCAACTAGATTTAACAGTTATCTTCAGAATATTTCACCCAGCAACATCAGAATACACATTTTTCTCAAATTACCCAAGCTGATTTAAAACTTTGGCAAAGTAGCAGGGTATAAAATGAACCCTCAAAAATCAATAGCTTTTCTGTATCCCAACAATGAGAAAAAGCATGGCTGAAATCAGGAAAGCAACTCTTTTTGTAATAGCCTCACAAAAAATGAAATACCTAGGATTTAACTAAAGAAGTGAAGGACCTCTACTATGAAAACTTTAAAAACCTGATAAAGGAAATCAAAGCAGAACTTAGAAAGTGGAAAAACCTCCCATGCTCCTGGATTGGAAGGATCAACATCGTGAAAATGGCAATACTTACCAAGGGTAGCTACAGATTCAATGTGATACCTATCAATATTCCATCCTCATTCTTCAAGGAAATAGGCAATCCAAAAATTCATATGGAACAATAAAAGACCCCAAATAGCAAAAATGATCCTTAACAGAAAGAACAGTGCTGGAGGAATATCAAAACCAAATTTCATATTACAAAGCCATAGTAATAAAAAAAAAGTTTGGTGCTGGCACTAGAAGAGACTTCAGGACCAATTTAATAGAATTGAAAAGCAAGAAATGAACTCACAGACCTATACCCACCTAATCTTTGATAAGGGAGCTAAAAAATAGAATGGAAGAAAGACACCTTCTTCAGTAAATGGTGCTGGCAAAATTAGTTAATCACTGGTAGAAAACTAAAGCTAGATCGTTCTACATCACCCTGCACCAGAATCAACTCCATATGGATCAAAGACTTCGCAGTCAAACAAACACCCTGAAAACATTACAGAATGGAATAGGAGAAACCCTAGATCTCCTTGGCACAGGCCAAAATTTTCTTAATAGAGACACAGAAACACAACAAATCAAAGAAAGTTTGAACAAATGAGATTGCATGAAGCTGCAGAACTTCTGCATGGCAAAGGATATAGCTAGCAAGATCAATACAAAGCCCACGGATTGAGAGAAGATCTTCATTAGCCATACAATGGACAAGAGTCTCATATCTAAAATATACTTGGAACTCAAAAATTAAATACCCCCACAACAAATCCTCAAAGAAGCAATTGCCCAATAAAAAAGTGGGCTAAAGACTTAGAGAGAATCATCTCTGAAGAGGAAATAAGAATGGCCAAAAGACACATGAAGAAGTGTTCAACCTCTCTAAACATAAAAGAAACAAACGGAAACAACATTGATATTCCACCTCACCCCAGTTAGAATGGCTATAATCAAGAAACCTATTAACAACAGATGCTGGAGGGAATGTGGCCAGAAGCGAACCCTACTGCATTGTTGGTGGGAGTGTAAACTTGTTCAACCACTTTGGAAAGTAGTATGGAGGTTCCTCAAAAGTCTCTACATAGAGCTATGACCCAACAATCCCACTTTTGGGCATTTACCCAAATGATCAAAAATAAGATCATACTAAAGCTACCAGCAAAACTATGTTCACTGCAACATTATTTACCCAGATCCCCCTCAGTAGATGAATGGATCAAAAAAATGTGATATATATATATATATGTATGTATATGTATATGTGTATATATATATTTATATGTATATGTATATATATATGTATATGTATATGTGTGTGTATATATATATATATATATATATATATATATCGGAATTCTATACCTCTATCAGAAAGAATAATATAACTCCATTTGTTAGGAAATGGAAAGACTTGGAAAAAATTATATTAAGTGAAGTAAGCCGGGCCCAAAGAAACATAGGCCCCATGGTTTCCCTTTTTTGCAATAACTAGTATATGTCTGGGACAAGCAGAAAAGGTCAAAAGCTATGTATATATGACCAGATAAGATGATGTTAAGCAAAATGAACCCCATGATAGGGACACAAGTGTTTTTTTTTTCTTTCTTGCTATTGTTTCTAACTTATTTATAAGGTTCCATGTGATTTTTTTGGTTGCTTTTGATATTCCCCTCCCACGGTATAACCCCTGATTTCACTGTATCTGATGTCGGTATAAGTTGGGGAGAGTAAGGGAAGAAACAAAATGTTTAACTAGGGATACAGGTTGACCCATTGCAACAATGAGATGTACTAGAGCTATGTCAAAAAATGAACTTTACAATTCAGGCAGTGAGGGAGGTAGGATAGTTCGGGAGGTGGGAGTGAAGGGATGGTAGGGGAAAAACAAAGGTGGAGGCAACAATGCTTGATAAGAAATGTACTCATTAACCTGCTCGTGTAACTGTAACCCCTCTTTACAGTATCTTCACAATATAAAACTTATTTAAAAATTTGTGCTATATTCTATGTTAGAGCTCAGCCTTTCTTTGTCCTTCCTTCGTTCCTTCCTTCCTCCCTTCCTTCCTTTTGTGTATTGAGGATCAGAGTTACTGAGTCAGGGCAAAACATTTGCTTAATTGGTTCTCTTTCCATTGAGCCATGCCTCCAGCATTTTTTGTTGATTATTTTCTTATATGGGGTTTAAGCTGGCTTCAGAGCTCAACCTACTGATTATCTGGGCTTACAAGCAATGGACAGAACTCTACATTTCTGTTTTTATTACATACATAATGTTAATTACACCAGAGTCACTGAATGTTCAAATCTCTTAAGTTATTTTTAGGTAGAAATTCTTGATTCATTTATGCTGAGAAAGTGTCATAATTCCATTTTCCTTATTTAGTTGACTTGCTGTTTTAATTAGCATTCAGGCATATGAAACCTCAGTTCTTTTGCAGCTCAGGTGAGATATACAAAATGTTTAATAAATATTTTTAACATTTGCTTCTACATTAAAAAATAGTGTTCCTATGAGTTACGTTCTTTTCTTTTTGTGAATCATTCACATAGATCCATCCATGGTCTTATATTCATTTATATCTAGAAAATAATATCTACAAAATTCTGAGCAGTGTTGCTGATTTTTGTTTCTTTATCAAGTAGTGCAGAATGAAATTCAATACTATTTTATAATGCTAATTATTTTTAAGGTTATAAATCTTTCACAGCTTAAATAGGGTTTCTAATGTCCTATATCTACATGCTTTTTTCTCATAGAAACATTTAACAGCATTCAACATTATTTTATTATCTAAATATAACTAAAAATGTACTCATAAAATATGAATTTCAGGATGCTAATATTAATCATTGTTCATGATGAATAAAAATTAGTTATTTTTTTTAATTTTATTTTATTTTATTTGAGAACATACTGTACAGAGGGGCTACAATTACATGGGCAGGATAATGCATACATTTCTTACCAAGCATTGCAGCCTCCTCCTTTGTTTACCCTTCACCTCCCTTCCCCGCCTCCCCCCTCCCCCCACCCAATTATACCCCCCTCCCCCCACCCAATTATACCCCCCTCCCCCCCCCACACCGACATTGTAAAGCTGGTTTTGACATGACATTTTGTACTTCTCATTGTTGCAACAGGTCCACCTGAATCCTTAAACGACTTGTTTGTCCCCATCTCCTCCACATGTTATACTGACATCAAATATAGTGAAAGCGGGGGTTACACTGTGGGGGAGGGACATACAAAGCAACAAACTAGATATTGCAAATAAGGGAAACCATGGGACCTATGCTTCTTTGGGCCTGGCTTACTTCACTTAATATAATTTTTTCCAAACCTTTCCATTTCCTAACAAATGGGGAAATGTCATTTTTTCTGATGGAGGCATAGAATTCCATTGTGTATATATACCACATTTTCTTGATCCATTCATCTACTGAGGGGCATCTGGGTTGGTTCCATATCTTAGCTATGGTAAATAATGCTGCAATAAAGTGTATCTCCTGGTTTATCTTTCTCGTTTGTAATATCAGAAATGTTAGCATCATGCTCTGTGATTGTACATGTGAATGCAGATATATATATATGAATATGGTATTTTGATATTGTACATCTATACTGCAGTGTTTGTGACTGATACCTTTTAAAAAACAATGATTCAGAACATATATAAAATTTACAGAATATTGCATAATGTCATACTTAAATGATTTCAAACACAAGATGAGTTTATTTGTATTGGATTGAATACGTATATCTCCATCTCTGTTTCTGAAGATTGTGTACATTTGTTTTCCACAAAGATTTCAGAATCATTAGAGATTCATGAAAAGCTAGAATTTTCTGTTTCTGTCTAAATAGTTTATTTTTGAAGAAACTCTTATAACTACTTCTTCAAACATTGTCAATGACTTTTTTTATTCTTAAAGGTGAGTTACAGATCAGTTGCAGTTACATAAGCCAGGTAATGAGAATGTATTCTTTTAAACAGTATCACTGCTTCCCTAGCTTTACCCTTTTTCCCCCTCCAGTCCTCCCCTCCCAACCAAGTTGTAAAGTTCATTTTCAACTTAGTGTCTTGTATCACCGCTGCATTCATGCCAATGACTTTTTAAACTACCTCAAAGCTATCTTCCTCATTCTTTTTTAAATCTACAGGTATGTAGGAAATGTGTTAGATTATTTTAACAGTTTATTGATACCTTTGTTCTTGTTGGAAAGTCAGGCATCTATTGTGTTATTTCAGCTTAAAACTTAATAATTTTTATATCTAACTACTTACAAAAATAGTCTGCATGTGTTTGGCATTGCAGATATTGGTCTTCATATAGAATGCCACCTGAAACTGTTTTCCATCACTTTAGGAATTTGTTTTCAATTGTTTTTCTTCTACTTCTATTTAAGTATGTGCAATTGATCTCTCTTTGAGTTTAGTGATTTCCTATTTCATCCAGAATACCATGACACAAATGTCATAGTTATTTACTTTCCTCTTCTGAAGAATTATGTGAATTTTAATAATAGATTAACATTCTTTGTTGTAAATGTTGAAATGGTACATGTCATACTATTCTTAATTATTCACAGGAATTTTAAATAATTGCAAATTCCAAAATCTGAATCATTATTTAAGACTGTGATTACACAGTGTTTTTTTTTTTTTTTGAGCTTCCATTCACTTATTCTGTTTACACACTTTTTTCAGAGTTCTGTAGAGGGTGTATTTGACACATTTCAAAAGATATAGACCTACTTTCACTCCAAGAAAAGAAAAGAAAAGAATTAGCCAGGGACCAGAAAGGAAGATTTATTCCAATTGGTTTATGTAACTGTATAATTCCCAAGCTTGTGATGAATGCTTGCTACAACTCTTTATCTCTACACATGCTCTGAACAAGGGATTTTAGTCATTCTTTCTGATGGAGGCATAGAATTCCATTGTGTATATATACATTTTCTTGATCCATTCATCTGCTGAGGGGGATCTGGGTTGGTTCCAGATCTTAGCTATGGTAAATAATGCTGCAATAAACATAGTTGTGCTGGTAGCTTTAGTGTGGTCTTGTTTGTAAACATTTGGGTAAATGCCCAAAAGTGGGATTGCTGGGTCATAGGGGAGTTGTATGTGGAGTCTTTTGAGGAACCTCCACACTGCTTTCCAAAGTGGTTGAATAAGTTTACATTCCCACCAACAATGAAGTAAGGTTCCCTTCTGTCCACATCCTCTCCAGCATCTGTTGTTGTTAGAGTTCTTGATTTTTGCCATTCTAACTGGAGTGAGGTGGTATCTCAATGTTGTTTTGATTTGCATTTCTTTTATGGCTAGGGATGTTGAACAACACTGCTGGAGGAATATCAATACCAAATTTCAAACTCTACTATAAAGCCATAATAATCAAAACAGCTTGGTATTGGCATAAGAACAGACCTCAGGACCAATGGAATAGAATTGAAAACCCAGAAATGAACCTACAGTCCTATAGCCATCTAATCTTCGATAAGGGAGCTAAAACAATAGAATGGAAGAAAGACAGCCTCTTCAGTAAATGGTGCTGGCAAAATTGGTTAACTACATGTAGAAAACTAAAGCTAGATCCTTATATATCACCCTGCACCAGAATCAACTACAAATGGATCAAAGACCTCGAAGGCAAAGCAGACACTCTGAAAACATTACAGGATGGAATAGGAGAAACCCTAGGTCTCCTTGGCTCAGGCCGAAATTTTCTGAATAGAGACTCTGAAACACAACAAATCAAAGAAAGATTGGACAAATGGGATTGCATAAAGTTGCAGAGCTTCTGCATGGCAAAGGACATAGCTAGCAAGATCAATAGAAAGCGCACGGATTGGGAGAAGATCTTTACTAGCCATACAACAGACAAGGGTCTCATATCTAAAATATACTTGGAACTCAAAAAATTAAATCCCCCAACAACAAATCCTCAAAGAAACAACTGCCCAATAAACAAGTGGGCGAAAGACTTAAAGAGAAACTTCTCTGAAGAAGAAAGAAGGATGGCCAATAGACACGTGGAGATATAACACCATTGTAACCATGCAAAATGATTGCAATATTTTGTAAAATTTCAAACAGCAAAATTTAAATAGCTTTTGTGTTTTTATGGGAAAGCTATCTTCTTTTCTCAAACAGAGGTATAACACTTGCAGCCAGTTCACATAATGAAGTTTAATAAACATTTGTATTCAAGATTTTTAAATAGTACCCAGGCCTGAATTAGGAATATAGCAAACATTCAGTTGTTATATTAATAGTAAAGTTGAAAATGGTAAAACGGAAGATGCCTTTCTTATTTAGATATTTATTGTAACCAGAAATTATATTTTTGTTGGCTTCATAGAAGAATTACAAGTTTATTTCTTTCTGTATCTTTATAATAGCTAAAATTGTTTAATATGGAAGAAAAACGTATATCTTATCCTTTCTAGGTGTCAATTATTTCATATTTTTAATATATTAATTCATGAAAGGAAAAAAAACTCCAGGAAAAGCAACACATTATCTCAATCCATGTAAACCAAACTACTAAAGACTGCAAAGATATGTAATGAACACCTGGCAGATCAGTGAAGTCATCCAGCTCCAGATTTATTCTGTAAAGCTATTATAATATGAATCATTTAGTGTGGTCTTGTTTGTAAACATTTGGGTAAATGCCCAAAAGTGGGATTGCTGGATCATAGGGGAGATCTATGTGAAGTCTTTTGAGGAACCTCCATACTGCTTTCCAAAGTGGTTGAACAAGTTTACATTCCCACCAACAATGAAGTAAGGTTCCTTTCTGTTCACATCCCCTCCAGCATCTGTTGTTGTTAGAGTTCTTGATTTTTGCTGTTCTAACTGGAGTGAGGTGATATCTCAATGTTGTTTTGATTTGCATTTCTTTTATGGCTAGGGATGTTGAACATTTCTTCATGTGTCTATTGGCCATCCTTCTTTCTTCTTCAGAGAAGCTTCTTTTTAAGTCTTTCGCCCACTTATTTATTGGGCAGTTGTTTCTTTGAGGATTTGTTGTTGGGTGGTTTAATTTTTTGAGTTCCAAGTATATTTTAGATATGAGACCTTTGTCCGTTGTATGGCTAGTAAAGATCTTCTCCCAATCGGTGGGCTTTCTATTGATCTTGCCAGCTATGTCATTTGCCCTGCAGAAGCTCTGCAATCTTATGCAATCCCATTTGTCCAACCTTTCTTTGATTTGTTGTGCTTCCGGGTCTCTATTCAGAAAATTTCGGCCTGAGCCAAGGAGACCTAGGGTTTCTCCTATTCCATCCTGTAATATTTTCAGAGTGTCTGCTTTGAGTTCAAGGTCTTTGATCCATTTGGAGTTGATTCTGGTGCAGGGTGATATATAAGGATCTAGCTTTAGTTTTCTACATGTAGTTAACCAATTTTGCCAGCACCATTTACTGAAGAGGCTGTCTTTCTTCCATTCTATTGTTTTAGCTTCCTTATCGAAGATTAGATGGCTATAGGTCTGTAGGTTCATTTCTGGGTTTTCAATTCTATTCCATTGGTCCTGAGGTCTGTTCTTATGCCAATACCAAGCTGTTTTGATTACTATGGCTTTATAGTAGAGTTTGAAATTTGGTATTGATATTCCTCCAGCAGTGTTCTTTCCGTTGAGGAGCGTTTTTGCTATTCGGGGTCTTTTATTGTTCCATATGAATTTTTGGATTGCCTCTTCTATTTCCTTGAAGAATGAGGGTGGAATTTTGATAGGTATCGCGTTGAATTTGTAGATAGCCTTGGGAAGTATTGCCATTTTCACGATGTTAATCTTGCCAATCCAGGAGCATGGGAGGTTTTGACATTTTTTAAGTTCTGTGTTGATTTCCTTTCTCAAGATTTTAAAGTTTTCATCATAGAGGTCCTTCACTTCTTTGGTTAAGTTAATTCCTAGGTATTTTATTTTTTGTGGGGCTATTACAAATGGAGTTGCTTTCCTAATTTCAGCCACACTTTTCTCATTGTTGGCATATAGAAAAGCCATTGATTTTGGGGGGTTAATTTTATAACCTGCTACTTTGTCAAAGTTTTGAATCAGCTTGAGTAATTTGGGAGTGGAGTCTATGGGATTCTTTAAATACAAGATCATGTCATCTGCAAAGAGGGAGAGTTTTATTTCTTCTTTCCCTATTTGGATCCCCTTTATGTCTGCATCTTGTCTTATTGCTGTAGCTAGGCATTCTAATACTAGATTGAAGAGAAGTGGAGAGAGTGGGCATCCTTGTCTTGTTCCTGAGTTAAGAGGAAATGGCTTTAGTTTTTCACCATTGAGTATAATGCTGGCTGTAGGTTTGTCATATACAGCCTTTATTGTATTGAGGAATGTTCCTTGGATTCCTAATTTTTCCAGAACCTTCATCATAAAGGGGTGTTGGATCTTGTCAAATGCTTTTTCTGCATCTATTGAGATAACCATGTGGTTCTTATTCTTGCTCCTGTTGATGTGATGAATAATATTAATTGATTTGCATATATTGAACCAGCTTTGCATCCCTGAAATGAATCCTGTTTGATCATGGTGTATGATTTTTTGGATGAATTGTTGAAGTCGATTGGTCAAAATTTTGTTGAGAAGTTTTGCATCAATGTTCATCAAAGAAATGGGTCTATAGTTCGACAAACATATTCTTTAGGGAATACATAGACTTGCATTTTAAATAAGTGCATTTAATAGACTTGCATTCATGTTGGAATGGCAGGATTCAAAATAACAATTTCAAAGAAAAATAAGCGAATGGTTTGCTTTGACTAGTTTAATTTCTAAAAATAACCTTGTAATTTAACTGTTCCTAAATGTCTCCTTCCTCTTTTTTGGTGGGGGGGTCCAGTTGTGGGGCCTGAAATCTGGGCCTGGGCGCTGTCCCTCAGCTCTTCAGCTCAAGGCTAGCACTCTACCACTTGAGCCACAGCACCACTTCTGGCTTTTTTTCTTTTTGCTTATGTGGTGCTGAGGAATTGAACACAGGGCCTCATGCATTCAAGGCAAGCACTCTACCACTGAGCCACCTTCCCAGTCCCTTCTTCCTCTTATATTTCATTTTCCTTCTAAGTGCTATAAGTATAAAAGTGTGTGTGTGTGTGTGTATGTGTAGTGTGTGTGTGTGTGTGTGTGTGTGTGTGTGTGTGTGTGTGTATGGTACTTATAGATATGTTTATGTTAAAACATTTATATATAGGAAGAAAATAAATTATATATGGGTATATAATATTGCATATTATATAGCATATATAATATACTTTTTATTATTGTGTTTTTATATATGTATGTGTTAAAATATTGTTAGTTACTTTATCCTAACTTATATTTTTATTTTGCAGGTACTATTCATTTAGTGATCATTATAAAAACATTTTACAGGAGTTGTGATGGTCTTAAATTTAAATATTTAACTGATAAATAATTTAAAATTGTGTATATAGCATTTAATATTACATAACATTATATAGAAAAATTCTCTTTAAAGTCAATGTTACATCTATACTATCTGATGTTTTTTTCTCTTAAGCATTCATTATTTTTGTAATTTAAAAAAGCTATATATAAGGAAAATAAAGCAAAGAGCTTTTAATCTTAGAAATAACTTTTCATTGAATGCTTGACCTAATCAAAACAGATCTGTGTAACATACATTCAGCACTAATTATTAATTAAGTGGTTGGAAAGTATTATTTAACAGCAGGAGGCTCCTAATACAAATTTATGTCAATTTAAGGAATTTTCTACATTAGGATATAAATCAAATTTTTGCAACCTGGGTTTTCCCTTGATTTATGATATTATTTCAATCTTACTTCATATTAGCTACATAGAATAAAATGAGCAATAGATAATAATATTTGAAAGGTGTTTTTCTTTCAGTTTTTCATTCTTTATCTTGGTATCTTTTCTTAGTGAGCTATAGCTGAATCCATCATCATGAATTTGAGAACGTTGTTTAATTCCTTAAAGGGAAGCACCACACATATGCTCTAAGAGCTCTCATGGTGTTACCTGTCTGATTAGTCTGTAATATATGACAAATACATTCTTTATATTCTATGTCATCCATTGAACATTGTAGCCTAGCCTAAGCTACACTTAGGCTTACATTAGCCATTTCCTGAGCATCATCACCATATACAAATCCTAGTTTATACTGATGGGTGAAATATCTCATAGCATATTTTGGATGCTGATATTTAAAAATAGAAATGGCTATAGAGTGCACTGAAGAATGTCAGTCATCCTCTTACAATTCTGTAGCTGACTGTGTCAGGGCTCCTGTCCAGCATTTCAGGGAAAGACCCTTCTGCACCCTCAAGCCCTGGAAAAGCAGTCCATTTCAAAATTACAACTATTGTTTCTGCTGAGTGCCTACTGCTTTGTCCAGTTATAAAAATGCAAGTTTAGTCAAACCATCACAACCTTGGTGAATGGAACCTTGGGATCTGAAGCTGGCAGAAGGCTACAGGTCCCCAGGTACCCCAAACCTCAACTCCATGGTCTGATCTCCATTACTGCCTTACTCCCCGTGGCTGCTGTTTGCAACACAGCATCATAATTATTTTCTTAACTCTTACCCTTAATTTATAGCAAAAATCTCTCTCATCTGTAAATATATAGCATTTTTAAAATTCCCCAACACTTCTTTGACTCATTCCAGGTATATTTATTTTCAAGTATGAAACTATGATAATGTTACTCTTCAACTGATAACCTTTTACTTCGCAGCACTCAGTATAAACTCCTTGCATCATCCACTAACTTTCCTCACTAATTTCTTCAAACTCTTAGCAATATGAAACTCTTGTAAGTAAACTAGACTATATATGCTCAAATAGTTCATGTGTTCAAATAAGTGCACATTATTTTTTGGGAGGGGTCCAGTTATGGGGCCTGAACTCTGGGCCTGGGCGCTGTCCCTCAGCTCTTCAGCTCAAGGCTAGCACTCCACCACTTGAGCCACAGTGCCACTTTCGGGTTTTTCTTTTTGCTTATGTGGTGCTGAGGAATTGAACCCAGGGCCTCAGGCATGCAAGGCAAGCGTTCTACCACTGAGCCACCTTCCCAGCCCTGTGCATATTATTGTACAAGATAGGGTTTCATTTTTATTATTCATCTGCTTGTATTTGCTCGTTAATTTATTAAGACATGTACTGGTTACCATAATTTTTTTTTTATCATTTATACCTAAAAGGTCTTTTCCATCCTCCTTTCTGAGCTAACAGCTCACTTTCCCACACTTTTAGTGTAGAATTGAATTATTTCTTTATCATACTGAAATGTAAGCACTTTAAGAGTAATAAATCTTGTTTTATTATAAATATTCAAATAATACAGTCATACATATGATATGTACACATATGCACATATATAAACACAGAGACATATACATACACACATATACATATATATTTTATATATTTTTCAGGATGGAAGCCTCAAGAGTTTAACAATTAGTACACATTTAATGGTTCCATGTTGCGCATAGAAATAACCAAAATGTTATAGCACAAAATGAAACTACTGTCTTTGAAAATTCTACAGCCATTATTTTCTTTTTTTCTTTTCTAAAACACTTAAAATTTCTAATTTTTCACTTTTCAGAAATCATAGTATAAATTGTACAAAGCCCACTAGCATACAATGATGACTCATCACAAATTACAAGGCAAACTATTTTAATATATCTGTGATCACAATGGACACCAATAATTTACAACCTAGTCAATATTTTAGTGAAATTGTAAGTCTACAAGTCCCCTTCCTGAGATGTCATCAAATACAGTACAAAGAAATTAAATCCTCCTGAATGTCCATAAACTCATTGAATAAAACCTGTCTGGGCATTGACAAGGACATATTACTGTATTTTATTTTATGTTCCCATCTGAACAAATTAATATAATCAACATAACTTTAGAATCAATTAACTATCATTTAAGCTCACACAATGCTTTTCCATGAAAAATGGAAGAGCTGAGAAATCAGATGAAAGGGATTTAGGTCAGTAGAAAAGCAATCCTATAATGTTGGAAGATGTCAGGATAAGCTGACAAACCAACATCTGCTTGACAGTCATATGGGGCAAGGATTTGAAGAAGGAGAAAAAAAAAGAAAAAAAGAAGAACATACGAATAAAAAGATAAAGAACAGTAAATCTTTGGTATCACATCCTTATAGGAAAACAAAAGAGGACCCACTAAACAAAAATCTATCTTCAAGACTTCCAATTCTATCTAATCCAAAGCCAATCACTGTAGTTAGGAAGAGAGCTCAAGCTGGTTGCAATGCACTCAATTGCTATTTTCCCTTGATGTGTCTATACCACACACTCTCATTTTCTGCCATCTTTATTGTCTAATAAGTTCACTTATTACTTTTAATTATACTTGTTTTGCATGGATTCTTTTCTTTCAAATACAAGGAGTGAGAATGTTTAACTGCCCTATACTTTCTGGTAACATATTTGGTGTATTGGCCAGGCAGTTATGAATTGAGTGTGTATTTTGGGGGTTTGGACTAAGCAAATAGTAACCAAAATAATTAAGTTCAAGTATCATCATTGTTTTTATATTTCAGTTTGAATAGATCGTTAGATTATGGGATAAGAATTAGAGAGGGTAGAAAAAAAAACCTACTTCTGTCCTTATTGTCCTTATCTTGGGGTTCATTTTGCTTCACATCATATCTGGTCCTTTTGTCCTTTTCCACTTGTCCCAGACATATACTAGTTATTACAAATAAGGGAAACCATGGGACCTATGTTTCTTTGGTCTTTGCTTACATCACTTTATATAATTTACCATGTGATTTTTCTTTGTTTCTTTGTATATTCCTCCTGCACGGTATAACCCCTGTTTTGTATAACTCTTGTTTTCACTGTATTTGATGTCGGTGCTCTGCATCTTGTATATACACTTCTCTAATTTGGAGAGGGGAAGGGAAAAAACAAAATGCTTAAATAGGTATACAGGCTGACCCATTGTAACAATGAGATGTACAAGACACTATGTCGAAGAACTAACATTACAATTTAGGGGGGACGAGGAGCATATTTGTGGAGGTGGGAGTTAAGGATGGCAGGGGAAAAACAAAGGAGGAGGCAGCGATGCTTGATAGGAAATGTACTCATTACCTTGCTCGTGTAACTGTAACCCCTCTGTACAATATTTTTTACAATACAAACGTATTTAAAAAAGAATTACAGAAGCTAAACAGTCTGATTGTTGATTAGTTTGAGAATCCATATTAGGAAAAAAATAATGAAAATTTAATTCCCCAAATCAAATATTTTCTCTGTAATCTTCTTTTAACAAAAAGTGCGAAGAAATAGTAATTCCTATTAATAGTTTAAGAATTTTTCTATGTGGAAAAGAAATGAATAAGGCATGATATATACATTTTTAAAATTATGATAATTTTAATTACTTATAGTATTTTGTAATATTATACCCTCAAATTAAACTACAGGATTAAGGTGAAAGCAAATCATTTTTCAATCTGCATGGCCATTACTGCTCACTTATTGCATATTGTATATTGTATTTTGGTTGTAAAGATGTGAACAGAACAAGTTAAACAATTGCCAGTTGATATACTACATTGTAAGGGGCATAAAAGGAGTCTCTGAGGAAAGATTATACTATTTATCTACTTGGGAAATTATTTTAAGCGCATATTTATGGTTACTATTATTATTGCTTGAAAATAAAGAGAGTTAAAGAAATACAACAATGAGATTAGGTGCTAGAATTTCAGTAAAATTCCTAGCACTGCATCTAGACTTTATCACTTACTTTGTTATTTCAAGCAATTCACTTAACATCTCTGAACATTAATACCTGCATGTGTATAAAAGAAATTATTGTGCTCATTCACATGAGATGACATGTGTGTAGTTTATTGGCCAGCACTCAATTAACATGAAATCATATCTGTCTATTCAGCTTTCATTAATATAAGTCAATATTCATAGCAAGTTTTATTTAATACTCAAGATGAATTTGACTTTGTGCAAATAGTTATTTACATCTAAAATAAACTTTAGTATAGTAGTTCATTCACTCACTCAAGATTTCCAGTAATTTTAATCTCTGACTACTACCAAAATGAATTTTCTCTATAAAAATACAATACAATATACCTTCTTGATATGTTGCATAGAAAAAATAGTTAATTTATTGCCTCTTTTTTCTACTTTTTTATTTAAATATTGTTGTAAAAGTGATATACAGAGGGATTACAGTTACATATGTCAAGTAATGAGTACATTTCATGATGAACAATGTCATCCCCCCTCTCATTCTCTCTCAGTTTTTCCCCTGTTGACCCCACTCTTCCCCAAGCTGTACAGTTCATTTCCAACAGACATTAATTGGTTCATCTTTTTAAAATGATTTCTATATTTCCTCTTCCCCTCTTCAATAAGATAACCTTATATACAGGACAAAGTGTACAGAAATTAAAAAATAGCAACAAAATGGAATAAGCCAAAGAAAAAATGGAATAAAAGAATCACAAATAGTACAATGAAAACATCTTGTTTCCATTTTCTAAATTTCATTTCAATACGCATCATTTTATATGATCATAGGCATATAGATATTGAGCTCTTGTGATCCTCTCCTAAGAACATGTTCCTTTGCTCTCACAGTGTGAATGTTTATAGTGCTGTTTAATTAATCATGTCCAAGTATAATTATTTGCCTCTTACTATCCATTGAGTTTACTTGTAGATTTATAGTTATATTCTAATTATTACAAATTAGGGAAAGCATACAGCCTATTGAGAATGGCCAGTGGACACATATTCGACATTTCTGGCCATAAAAATGCAAATCAAAAGAAGTTTGAGATTCCACCTCACCCCAGTTAGAAACTGTCATTATTAAGAAAACTAACAAAAACAGATGCTGGTAGGGATGTGGCCAAAAAGCAAGGCTACTACACTGTTAGTGGGAAAGTATACTTCTGGAAAGCAGTATAGAGATTCCTGAAAAGATTAAACATAGAGCCTTCCTATCACCCAGCAATCCAGCCCTAAGCTTTTGTCCAAGTAACCACAAACCAGGTCATACTAAAGCCAACAGTACAACCATGTTCATTGCAGCATTACTTACCATAATTAAAATATGTAATCAATCAGGATGCCCCTGGATGAATGAATCAAGAAAATGTGGTATATAAACACAATGGAATTCTATGCTTCCGTCAGAAAGAATGACATTACTCGATTCATAAGGAAATAGAAAATGTTGGAAAAAATATACTTAGTGAAATTATTGGCTCTTAATATGGAAAATACTTTCAAGACAAAGTCTGTCTATCATTGTCGATTGCCAAGTTCTTTTGATATAAATTTATTTTCACACACACATTCATACACAGCGCTGGAACTTAACTATCCTAGTGGGAAAAATAGAAAAATCATAATGTAATTTGTACTTAGCTTTCTAGAATAAATTTTGGCTTACTGAGATTAATTAGGAAGCACAGTTATTAAAATAATTACAGGATTCATGAAGCCACTCTCTGCCAAAGGGAAAGTTCAAACACCAATGCTACATCTTCTCTTTCTAAATAACTACTTTTTTTAGTACATGCACTTTCTAACCTGACAAAATATGTTATTATTTTTTGAATTCAGATATTTTTGGATTAATAACAAAAGATGAGGTGATTTGGGGACGATATGCATGCAAACTGCTAACTTAAATTACAGAAGAATCATAGCCAAGGGCTTACACAAAGGTAATCACGTTGGTGAGAAAAGTGTCTTATCTACAACTGCTTTTCAAGGTTGCCTGCTGCCTATGGATTTGTTAGCTTCATAATGTTTTTCACAAAGGAATTCTTTTTGAAGTAGTAACAGGAATGTGTGAAAAATCTGAGTATGATGCATAAGCAATCTTCTCCTTGCAGATGCTAATTACCTGCTTGCTGCAACTCTAAAGCTGTTGTCAATGTATTTGTGACTGTTCCTTTCTGCTGGACAACACAGGGGCAGGTTATGAAGAAATCCTGTAAAGAGCCAGATACGGTACATATGTGATAAAGCTTAGTAGTTCAAAAGTCTCTCCAAGTGCATGTGTAAATGTTTTTGATATTTAGCTCCCTTTAAGTGAAAGATGAAATGCATCAATTGAAGCTAAGTGTGTACTCTGATTTTGGCAGTGAGATAATTCCTCATCAAATGTGAAGTCTCTGATGCACTCTCAACAAATTCCAAAGGATGCTATCAAACTCTTTCCAAAAGGAACCGAATGTCTCAGAAAAACAAAAACAACAACAAAAAAATTATCTCTTTCACAGAACACTCTTTTGTTTAAATCAGTCACGATAATGCAAGAAAAACAGCAGAAAGAAAAACCTTTCAAGGTCACATGGAATAACTGAAATTCGAAGCTCTTACAAATGAGTAAAAGATTGTGAACAAATGTAAAGGCTAGGAAAAATAAGAAATAGAATGATCTCCAATGAATGTATATTTTCCTTTGGAGAAAAAAATTAATATAAAGCAAAACCTTGAATAATTTTTAAAAACAGAAAAATAAGTTTTCCACATCAATGGAATAGCTCAGCTGATCACCGATGTCTTTAACAAACATTCCATATGTAGAATTTCAGAAAGCAATGAGTCTGCTAGGTGTGCTATTGGGTTCTAACAGTTCTACTGTCTGCTTAGACACATTGTACATATAATGAAAGCTATTATTAAGTACATATAAAGTTATAAATATAGGAGATAATAGGAAAAACTAGATTTTAGCATGTGCAAGATTTTGTAAAGCTTAAAATTTGTCCCCCTTAAATGTGCAGGATAAGTCCTAAAGTCTATTAACGTACACTCTTTTTATTTCTAATCTGACACAAAAGGAAATTTCACATGGTAATAGTGTTTGCTTGATGTAGCATTTAAATCAATGCTACTTTTTGTCAAAATCATTATCTAAACTTTTTGTAAGCAGAAAAGTTATAACATTAGATAAGTCTAGAGAAGAATTTCCTTGCAAAAAAGGAAATACCCACATCATTGGTAACTGAAACAATTACAGGAAAATCAGAAAGGACTTGTTTGGAAGAGCACATGGGTAAAGAATTAAGAAACCCTCAAAAGCATACTGCTATTTTGTATCACATTGAACCCAATTTTATCTTCCTATAAAATAAGTTAACTTGCTGGGAGCTGGTGGCTCGCTCAGATCTGAGGATCGCAGTTCAAAACCAGCTTGGCCTGCAAAGTCCATGAGACTCTCTCCAATAAACCATGGTGCTGTGGCTTAAATGGTAGAGTGATGGCCTTGAGCTGAAAGCTGAGGGCCGGTGCCCAGGCCCAGAGTTCAAACCCCGCGACCGACCAAGTAAAATAAAAGTCAATTTCTAAAAATGCAAAAAGGAATGAGCAAATTAAAAAGCATTTCTGTTAGTGTTATCTATTCTTATATAACTTTAACTTCGGTCAAATGAAAGCAATTTTTTTGCAGATAATAATGTTGAAAATTTCAATAAAAATTTACAAAAAGCTAGGAAACACTTGGGGATCCACAACAAACACAAGTACAACATGCCCAAATATCGGGGAATAGTTCATATAACTAACAGAGAAATTATTTCTCTGATTGCTTAACTGTGTATACAAGTAGATATGATCATCTGCATGGCATACACACACAAACTACCCAAGAATGGTATAAAAATTTGCCTTATCAATTAAGCTACATCCTGTTGTACTGGTCTGGTGATGGTGCACAGGATCCTTGATTAACTTGGCATGAACAAGTCCTTAGAAGACTAATTGGATGTGACTAGAGATGAATAAAATGTGGAAATCATGGATGTTAAACCCGATGCCTTCACTGGCCATTTTGATGCATGCCTGGCCAGAACTACAACTGCAATAAAGTGTTAGGGTCCTGAGGAGCTGCAATGGGAGGTTTTTCTATTCTTCATAGAATGGACAAAGCAAGGATTACCATGCAGTACATAGGAAGCTCATAGTAGGCAACAAGATGAAGATTCTTATAAGAAGCACTTCTATCCATACATAAAAGAACAACATAATTGAAGACATGATGGAGAAGAGTAAAGAGAAATCATACCACTTGCGAAGGAATCCAATCTATGAGATAAAGCCCAAGAAAGAGGTCAGATAAAAGAGGTAGAATTATCCCCAGATGTCCATTGCTTAGAAGATTGAGAAGCTCAAGAGAAGGTCAGCTTCCTCAGAGCTCAGAATCAGACTGCTAAAACCTAAATCATACAATATCCTAAGAAGAATTTTTTCAGAAAGATAATAAATTTATTGACATAACACACACACACACATATATATATATACATATATATATATATATATATATATATATACAGAGAGATTATCTTTTTTTGTTTTGTTGTTGGAAATCCTCTTCTGTGTTTCACTTGATCATCACTCCTGACCTTTATTCCCAGTTAGGCATCAGTTAGGTGTACATTTGGTAGGTAATATAACTGAACATGGACCAGGTAAGAACCGTAGTGACACTCATACAACAAAATATCTTATGAAAAAGGCAATGGGTCTCATATCGGGCACATTGATAGTAAGCTTTCTTTTAGAACAAGGAAATATCTTAAGGAAACACATTGTAAACATCCACAACCCAAAGACAAGTGACCCTTTAAAATAGTGACACATTCTTTAGACAATATTTTCAGACTTCAAGAAGAAAAGGAAGGAGAAAAGAAGAAAAGAAAGAAAGAAGAATGGGAATGATGTAAGGAGAGAGGGAAAGAAGAGGGATAGAGAGAAAACCATAAAGTGATTATATATAACCACATTAATAAAAATATGGTGATAAAAATGTGCAATCACTTATAAAGGCTAGGACTTCTCTACAAAGGGCCTATCTGGGCTAATGCTTAGTGGTAAAACCATCTGCCATAACCGTATATAGTGAAAGAGTAGCTAGGCAGAACGACCAGAGTCACAAGTCATCAAAATGGTACAAGGTGACAGACATGCTCCAGGAAGACATGAGAAATGCCCCTCCAGCCCTATCACAGTTTGATTCTACTGGAGGTAGCCATGGGAAATACAGAACAAACTTGAATTTGCAGAGAAACAAATACTAAAACACAAATGGATGTATATTCAATTTACAGATATTGATTTTACTCTAGCTAGATGAGAACTTTGCACTGGGTTTTGAGCAAAGATTCAATGAATTTCACACAAAGATTTGAGTAATCACTGCAGCTTCCAGAAGAGTAGAGAGAGGCAAAGGTGAAGTGCAGCAACTGTGAGGCTTCATCACAGTGATTTGTGTATGCAAAATGGTGGCTCAGGCCAGAATGAGGACAGGTAAGAAGATCAGACATTTTTAAAGGCAGACCCAGTCTCATATCCAAATGTGTGATGCAAAGGAAAAAAATCACTTTTGACCTCACATACTTAAAATGTAGAAAAATAAAATGTTATCAGTGAGTTTGAGAGGATGTTGTGTGGAGTAGGTGTGAGAGTTTCACCTCAGGCATGTATAATATGAAATAATTATTAGATACTTCACTAGAAAAGTTGAATATACAGTTGAAGTTCTAAGTCTTGAGTTTTAGGAGACATAACTGTATTAGGGATTGTGTTTCTTACTCATGAATTCCTAAGATATTTTTGCATAAATACACTCATTACTATAATGAAGAGGTAGAAGAGGACTGTGAATGAGTTTTTTGTCTTAAATCAACATTATCACAATAGAGGTGAAAGAAAGAAATAAAAAAGGCCAGGAAAGCAAAGCTGAAAAGTAATCCTTAGAGAAAGTATATCAAGGAGAAGATTTTTTTTGTCAGTTATGGGGCCTGAACTCTGGGCTTGGGTGCTGTCCCTGTGTTCTTCAGCTCAAGGCCAGTGCTCTACCACTTGAGCTACAGTACCACTTCCAAGGAGGAAAATTCTTAAGTATATGATTCTGAAAGCTAATGCAAAATGAAAGGTAATGTAAAATGTGTGATGAGTCAGACAGGTTGAGAAAAGGTAGAACTATTGACAACAAAAATGGCATTCTTTGCTAGAGTGAGGCTAAATACTGATCAGCATGGTTTAAGGACAGAACATGGAATTTCAAAGCTGTATTAATAACTAATACTTATAGATATTTGCTGCCTAGGGAAGCTAAAGGACAGAATGTTTGTTGATAAGAAAAATAGGATCAAGGCAAGAAAAATTCTTATGTTTTTAAATGTGAGGAATTTCATTATATTTATGCTGACTTACAGTGTATTTTATTCAACATATCACAGAGATTTTTTTTAAATTTTTTTTTGGTTTGTCGTGGGGCTTGAACTCTTGGCCTGGGCACTGTCCCTCAGCGCTTCAGCTCAAGGCGAGCACTCTACCACTTGAGCTACAGTGCCACTTCAGGTTTTCTGGTGGTTTTATTGGAGATAGGATTCTCACGGTCTCTCCTGCCTGGGCTGGCTTTGAACCGCGATCCTCAGATCTCAGCCTCTGAGTGGCTAGGATTACAGGCGTGAGCCACCAGCGCCTGGCCATATCACAGAGATTTAATGTTAATGAAGATACCTTTGTGTTTTTGCCATAATCATACTTTTAAAAAATGTGAAATATCAATCATTATTTTATAAAACAGAAATATAGAAGATTTTACCCCATATATAATTATAGATTCTAATTTCAACTGACAGGACATTTGAGGGCTACTGGCACCCCATTTAGTATTCTAGGATTTATCAATGATTAGATAAGAGAGATGATACAATCAATATATTTGACTGTATTTGGAGGTAGAAGTCGGAAATTTCTTCAAATAGTCTTCAGTGGTAGGAGACAAAAGTTCCAGGGTGCAAGTTAGGTAAATGAAGTGTGGAGTTCAGAGAAAAATGGGATGGATATTAACTAGCTGAAAGTGCTAAGATATGAAATCACCATTAACATGAATAGAGTTTCCTGTTAAAGTCCATGTTTTACATTTATTGTTCAGCCAATGCATTTGTGTTGTTTTATTCTTGTTGTTTTTAAATTTATCTTTATTGTCAAGGTGATGTACAGAGGGGTTACAGTTACATCAGCTGTATATCTGGATTTGACAGGGCATGATTTTACTGCTTGAGTTAAAGAAAGCAAGAGAGCACAGGAGAATTGATAGTGTGTCTTTGACCATAAACTAAAACTGGAAAAAGGAAAGGACATTAGAAGATAACTGAGAACTTAACAAATATCAAGCTTGATGATTTTATTGAGGTTATTGATTGTTGAGGCTTGGGTTACCTAAGTAATTACAAACATAGCAAGACAGCTGATATAATCATAGTTTTCCAAAGGACATTCTTTAAAAATTGGAGCATTACTTTTAATTTTTACTTTAGTGCCTTTTGGAGGAATTACCATTGAGATAAATTTCACAATATCATTCAGATATAAAGTGCCTCCATGCTCAACTGCATGAAGTCTAGTGTGAAGTTTACTGTGAAGTCTCAAGAAGTCCAGTGTGACTCTAACCTCTTTTTATTCATTTATAATATAATGTAACTAATTTCATTGTATGTATTCCAATATTGCAGTTGATTCAGAAACCTTACATGGTAAAAGTAAAGCCAACTATTTTAATCTTTCCTTAAAGTGAATTGTTAAAACAAAACACACAAAAGAAAGATGAATAAAAAGACAATGAAAAGGCTGAGTTATTCTTTCCGTTACAGCCACATAATTGTTTAGCTTTATCAAAAAGAATACCAATATCATGACTGAAATACAGGCTTTCTTTCCCAGAAAGATATGGAACACATTGTTAGAAGAAAAGACCTAAGCAAAATCCTTGCCGACCTGATTTTCCCACTTATGCAAGGAGTTAAAAAAACATAAAAACAAAAGCCTTATTGTACCTTTGTGAAATATTAGGCAGAAGGATGAAGTTAAACAAGCCCAGCTGTACCAATGTCATCACATATTTCCATAAAAACTGCAAGCATATATACCTATAAAAAGGTATTTTGAACTCTACACACATAGTGACTATAAAATATCAGAATTTTAAGATAATATTTTAGCAGGATTTTAAAGATTATATAACCCCAGTCCAATAGCATGACACAAAGATTATAATTCTGTAGAACAATGTTACTTTCATATCATTTAAATGAAAATAAAACCATAATAAACCGTTAAATCATAAACTTCATCTGTGGGATAATTCACTGATAATAGTTACATGAAATTACTTACGGCAAGTTTTCTATGTCATTGGTAATTTTTGTTTTTGTCTGTTGTAGGGCTTGAACTCTGGCCTTGGGTGGCATCCCTCAACAGTTCAGCTCAAGGTGAGCACTCTACCACTTGAGCCACAGCACCACTTCTGGCTTTTGGGGTTAAATTGGAGATAAGAGTAGCGAGCTTCAGTTTTCTGCATGTGGGTAGCCACTTCTGCAAAGCACCATTTTTTGAAAAGCTTGCTTTTCTTCTGTCCTGTACTTTTGGCTCTCATCAAATATGAAGTGGTTATAGGTCTATGGATTTATTTTTGGGTCTTCTTTTCAATTCCATTGGTCCACAAACATATTCTTTTTTTTTTTTTTTTTTTTTAATTGTATTTTATTTTATTTGAGAACATACTGTACAGAGGGGCTACAATTACATGGGCAGGATAATGCATACATTTCTTACCAAGCATTGCAGCCTCCTCCTTTGTTTACCCTTCACTTCCCTTCCCTGCCTCCCCCCTCCCCCCACCCAATTTTACCCCCCTCCCCCCACCCAATTATACCCCCCTCTCCCCCCCACACCGAAATTGTAAAGCTGGTTTTGACATGACATTTTGTACTTCTCATTGTTGCAACAGGTCCACCTGAATCCTTAAACGATTTGTTTGTCCCCATCTCCTCCACATGATATACTGACATCAAATATAGTGAAAGCGGGGGTTACACTGTGGGGGAGGGACATACAAAGCAACAAAGAAATAATCTTATAAATGCATTAGAAATACATGCATGAAAGAAACGAAAACATTAAAATACATATTTAAGGGTTCATTTTCCTAACATCACATTATCTGGCCTTTTCCGCTTGACTCATACCTATACTAGATATTGCAAATAAGGGAAACCATGGGACCTATGCTTCTTTGGGCCTGGCTTACTACACTTAATATAATTTTTTCCAAACCTTTCCATTTCCTAACAAATGGGGAAATGTCATTCTTTCTGATGGAGGCATAGAATTCCATTGTGTATATATACCACATTTTCTTGATCCATTCATCTACTGAGGGGCATCTGGGTTGGTTCCATATCTTAGCTATGGTAAATAATGCTGCAATAAACATAGTTGTGCTGGTAGCTTTAGTGTGGTCTTGTTTGTAAACATTTGGGTAAATGCCCAAAAGTGGGATTGCTGGATCATAGGGGAGATCTATGTGAAGTCTTTTGAGGAACCTCCATACTGCTTTCCAAAGTGGTTGAACAAGTTTACATTCCCACCAACAATGAAGTAAGGTTCCTTTCTGTCCACATCCCCTCCAGCATCTGTTGTTATTAGAGTTCTTGATTTTTGCTGTTCTAACTGGAGTGAGGTGATATCTCAATGTTGTTTTGATTTGCATTTCTTTTATGGCTAGGGATGTTGAACATTTCTTCATGTGTCTATTGGCCATCCTTCTTTCTTCTTCAGAGAAGCTTCTTTTTAAGTCTTTCGCCCACTTATTTATTGGGCAGTTGTTTCTTTGAGGATTTGTTGTTGGGTGGTTTAATTTTTTGAGTTCCAAGTATATTTTAGATATGAGACCTTTGTCCGTTGTATGGCTAGTAAAGATCTTCTCCCAATCGGTGGGCTTTCTATTGATCTTGCCAGCTATGTCATTTGCCCTGCAGAAGCTCTGCAATCTTATGCAATCCCATTTGTCCAACCTTTCTTTGATTTGTTGTGCTTCCGGGTCTCTATTCAGAAAATTTCGACCTGAGCCAAGGAGACCTAGGGTTTCTCCTATTCCATCCTGTAATGTTTTCAGAGTGTCTGCTTTGAGTTCAAGGTCTTTGATCCATCTGGAGTTGATTCTGGTGCAGGGTGATATATAAGGATCTAGCTTTAGTTTTCTACATGTAGTTAACCAATTTTGCCAGCACCATTTACTGAAGAGGCTGTCTTTCTTCCATTCTATTGTTTTAGCTTCCTTATCGAAGATTAGATGGCTATAGGTCTGTAGGTTCATTTCTGGGTTTTCAATTCTATTCCATTGGTCCTGAGGTCTGTTCTTATGCCAATACCAAGCTGTTTTGATTACTATGGCTTTATAGTAGAGTTTGAAATTTGGTATTGATATTCCTCCAGCAGTGTTCTTTCCGTTGAGGAGCGTTTTTGCTATTCGGGGTCTTTTATTGTTCCATATGAATTTTTGGATTGCCTCCTCTATTTCCTTGAAGAATGAGGGTGGAATTTTGATAGGTATCGCGTTGAATTTGTAGATAGCCTTGGGAAGTATTGCCATTTTCACGATGTTAATCTTGCCAATCCAGGAGCATGGGAGGTTTTGCCATTTTTTAAGTTCTGTGTTGATTTCCTTTTTCAAGATTTTAAAGTTTTCATCATAGAGGTCCTTCACTTCTTTGGTTAAGTTAATTCCTAGGTATTTTATTTTTTGTGGGGCTATTACAAATGGAGTTGCTTTCCTAATTTCAGCCACACTTTTCTCATTGTTGGCATATAGAAAAGCCATTGATTTTTGGGGGTTAATTTTATAACCTGCTACTTTGCCAAAGTTTTGAATCAGCTTGAGTAATTTGGGAGTGGAGTCTATGGGATTCTTTAAATACAAGATCATGTCATCTGCAAAGAGGGAGAGTTTTATTTCTTCTTTCCCTATTTGGATCCCCTTTATGTCTGCATCTTGCCTTATTGCTGTAGCTAGGCATTCTAATACTAGATTGAAGAGAAGTGGAGAGAGTGGGCATCCTTGTCTTGTTCCTGAGTTAAGAGGAAATGGCTTTAGTTTTTCACCATTGAGTATAATGCTGGCTGTAGGTTTGTCATATACAGCCTTTATTGTATTGAGGAATGTTCCATGGATTCCTAATTTTTCCAGAACCTTCATCATAAAGGGGTGTTGGATCTTGTCAAATGCTTTTTCTGCATCTATTGAGATAACCATGTGGTTCTTATTCTTGCTCCTGTTGATGTGATGAATAATATTAATTGATTTGCGTATATTGAACCAGCTTTGCATCCCTGAAATGAATCCTGTTTGATCATGGTGTATGATTTTTTGGATGAATTGTTGAAGTCGATTGGCCAAAATTTTGTTGAGAAGTTTTGCATCAATGTTCATCAAAGAAATGGGTCTATAGTTTTCTTTCTTTGATGAGTCCCTGCCTGGTTTTGGGATGAGGGTTATGATGGCTTCATAGAATGTGTTTGGTAGTGAGCTTTCTCTTTCAATTTCATTGAAGAGTTGGAGGAGTATTGGTGTGAGCTCTGCTTTGAAGGCCTTGTAAAATTCCGCTGTAAAACCATCTGGTCCTGGACTTTTCTTAGCTGGGAGGTCTCTTATTGCTGTTTCTATTTCAATGCTTGATATGGGCCTGTTAAGCTGGTTTAACTCATCTTGGTTTAGTTTTGGCATGTCAATATTTGCTAGGAAAAGGTCCATTTCTGTCAAGTTCTCAAACTTATTAGCATAAAGTTTTGAGAAGTATTCCCTTATAATGTTCTGAATCTTGGTTGTTTCCGTGGTGATGTTTCCATTCTCATCTCTGAGTTTATTAATTTGGGTGTGCTCTCTCCTTTTTCTGATAAGGTTTGCTAAGGGTCTGTCAATTTTGTTAAGTTTTTCGAAGAACCAACTCTTTGTTTTGTTGATTCTTTCTATAGTTTTTTTGGATTCTAATTCATTTAATTCTGATTTAATTTTGATTATTTCTTTCCGTCTACTGGATTGGGGTTTATCTTGCTGCTCTTTTTCAAGGAGGTTTAGATGTGTCATTAAATTGTTAGTTTCCGATCTCTCCAATTTGTTGATGTAGGAGCTCAGAGCTATAAACTTTCCTCTGAGTACTGCCTTTGCTGTGTCCCAGAGGAGCTGGTAATTTGTGTGTTCATTTTTGTTGAATAGCATGAACATTTGAATTTCCTTTCTAATCTCTTCCATGACCCACTCATGATTCAGCAGTGTGTTGTTCAGCCTCCATGTGATACCGGACTTTCTTTGGTGGCTTTTGGTGTTGAGTTCTAATTTTATTCCCTTGTGGTCAGAGAGAATGCAAGGTATAACTTCAATGTTTCTGAATTTAGACAAGTTTGCTTTGTGGCCTAAAATGTGGTCTATTTTAGAAAACGTTCCATGTGCTGCTGAGAAGAACGTGTATTCTGATGCTGCTGGGTGAAATGTTCGGTAAATGTCTGTTAAGTCTAGTTGATCTATGCAGCTGTTTAGATCTGCGGTTTCTCTGTTGAGTTTTTGCCGAGTTGATCTATCTAGTGGGGAGAGTGGTGTGTTAAAATCCCCAACGATTAATGTCTTTGGATCTATCTGGGATTTGAGGGAAAGTAGTGTTTCTTTGATAAATTTGGGTGCTCCATTGTTTGGCGAATAGATATTTAGAATTGTAATATCCTCCTGAAGGAGAGATCCTTTAATTAGTATGTAGCGACCTTCTTTATCTCTTCTCACGAATTTTAATTTGAAATCTATTTTATCTGATATTAGGATTGCAACTCCCGCCTGTTTATGAGGGCCGTTTGCTTGGTAGATTTTGTTCCAGCCTTTAACCTTGAAAATATGTTTGTTTTTATGGGCAAGATGTGACTCCTGCAGGCAGCAGATAGAAGGGTCTTGTTTTTTAATCCAACTAGACAGTCTATGTCGCTTAATTGGAGAGTTCAGTCCGTTAACGTTAAGAGATAGGACTGAGAGGTATTTGGGAGTTCCTGCCATGTTATCCACCTTCTTGGGGGCTGTGAAAACTGGGTTCTTCCTAAGGTTCTTGGATTCTCAGTTTGTGTGCAGTTTCTTGGCCTTTGTTGCGTTCTTGTTGGTTTTCTATGTGTAGGACATCTTTAAGAATCTTTTGCAGGGCTGGTTTGGTGGAGATGTATTGTTTCAATTTTTCTTTGCTATGGAAGGTTTTTATTTGGCCTTCAGTTATGAAGGAGAGTTTAGCTGGGTACAGTATTCTTGGTTGATAGTTGTTTGTTTTTAGGGCATGGCATACGTCATTCCAGGCTCTTCTTGCTTTGATTGTCTCTGCTGAGAAATCTGAGGTGATTCTAATTGGTTTCCCTTTATAGGTGATTAATCTTTTCTCCTTGACAGCTTTAAGGATCTTTTCCTTGGTCTGGGTTGATCCTGTGTGGATTATAATGTGACGGTGGGATGTCCTATTCTGGTCTGGTCTATTTGGGGTTCTAAAAGCTTCTTGTATCTGAATAGGCCTATCTTTTTGTATGTTTGGGAAGTTCTCTGCTAGGATCCTGTTAAACAAGTTTCCTAGACCATTAACTTCTGTTTCTAGGTGCTCCTCTACACCCATTATCCTTAAATTGGGCCTTCTGATGGTGTCCTCCAGGTGTTGGATAGACCTATCATATTTCTTGGACTTGTCTTGGATGGTTGTATGTTCTTTCTCTATAATATCTAGGCTGTCTTCAATCCCTGAGATTCGATCTTCTGCATGGTCTAACCTGCTGTCAAGACTCTCTACTTTGTTTTTTATCTCTTTTCCTTCTAATTGGTCAGCTTTGATGGCTTCAAGTTCTTTGTTGAAGCTCTGTTTTAGGTCTTGTATGAATTTCTTTACTTCCTTAATTTGGTGTTCAGTGTTTGTTCTCAAATCACTTAGTTGATTGGTTATGGTTTCTTTGGACTCCCATTCCTTCTGTTGGGTTCCATTCAACATTCCCTTTGTGGTCTCCCTGACTTCCTTCAGCTCTTTGTTAATGGATTCCATGAATGTCTTTAGTGATCTTTGTGTATTCTCTACCTGGTCTCTTAATTCGTGAATTACTCTTTGATTAGTTTCCTCCCTTCTGTGGGATTCCTGCAGTTCTCTTTGAGTGTTCTCTGCCTGCTCACGCCATTCCTCCCTTTCTCTTTGAGTATTCTCAAGTTGTTCATGCAAATCCTGTATCAGTTTTTGAGAAGCTTCCTCACGCTTATGATATTCCTGTATAAACTTCTGGGATGCCTCCTCTCTCTCCCTATCACGCTCATACAGTGTCCTTTGTACATTGTCAAACTTCTCATTTATCATGTTTGCTATTAGTGTTTGTAGAGCTATTTGGGAACTCTCCTCTGGGTTATTCTTTATCTGTTCTAATCCCTGATTATCAAGGTTGGGAATTGAGATACCCGAATTTGCCATTTTTCTTGTGTTTTTCCGGCTTACTCGGCCCATTTGAGATAAAGATTGCACCAGTTTTGTGCTAGAACACTATCTTAAGGCAACCATCAACCAAAGTTTGCATTTGTACAGTCAATAGTCTACAGATACAATCTAGTTCAACAGATACATCTATTCAACATCAAACGACTATATGTTAAAGGACTTCGAACCGCAGAAAAGAATTTGGAAAATCAGAAATTATTAGGATTAGTGAGAGATGTGGTTAAAAAATAGGAATAGATTGGTGTGGGGAGGCACAAGGAGAGTTAACTATGTCCTACTCACAGTGCAGGAAATGGGTTGGGTAGGATGCAAGTAGAGAGAGAGAGAAAAAGAAGAGATGGAAAGGGGAATAAAGAGAGACCAGAAAAAGAATAGAAACGTAAAAATTAATGTTATTATAGAGGTTAAAAGACCGTCTATTTAGAGAGGAATGTGAATATGTTCAGAGAAGGGGAGGGACATTGAGGAGATGTGAAAAGCTTTAAGGGAGAAGAAAAGATCAGAAGTTCAGTAGAGCTAGATAAAAAACAAAAAGATAATTAAGAAAGAAAGAAAAAGAGAAAGAAGACAAGAAAAGAAAGGAAAACTCTCATTCACGTAATTCTGAAATAAAAATTATAAGATGAGAAAAAAAAAGTTACTGGAAAACAATTATTTTTTCAGAAGAGGCAAAAATTAAAGATTGATAAAAGTTTTAGAAGGGAAAAAAATTTATATACATATATATATATATAAGGTAACAAAAAACAAAAAACAAGCAAAAAAAAAGAAAAGAAGAAGAAGAAAAAAAGAGAAAAAAAAAAAAAAAGAAAAAAAAAAGAAGAAAAAAAAAAAGTCTTTTGATTTTTTTTTGGGGGGGGGAGGAGTGGGAAGAATCCTGTATCTCCCTTTTGTCTGCAACCAGTCTCTTGGAGTCTCTGGTCAGCTTGGGGTCCTGTGGCTTGATTGGTTTCTTAAGTCGGTTGGTTGGAAGAGGCAGAAAAATGCTCTGCTTTACCCAAGATTTTGAGATCCCCCTCCCAGGTTAGTTTTCTGGGAGGGTGGTCTGCTTTGAGAGTCACAAAAGAGGGGGATGTGGTGATGAGGCTAGGTTCTGGGTGGAGTTGAGGCCTTTCAGCAAACAGTAGCTTTTCCCTGGGGCTATTTTGTGATAACTCACAGCGCCCAGCCTGGAGCCATTCTCAGGGTTTCTGTTTTTCAATTGATTGTGGTGGCTGCTAGAGGGAGGGGCAGCCTCTGGCTCTGGTTACCCAGTGAGGCTAGGCTGGCGCCTGTGCTGGGTGACTTTTCCCTGGATGGAGCTGAGTCTGGCAGGTCACTTCGGCGTTAAGTTCTTGTGACCTGCTAAATGACTCATTTTATTCCAAGGCCTGAGCTGAAGCTAGCAGCAACTCCGAGCTTTGTCGGTATCCAAGATGGAGATCACCGGTGCTGGGGGGGGAGGGGTGGCCTTCCTTCCTCTGCTCCCTGAGGAGTGAGGATGTCGGGCTTGTACTCACGCCGAGTCTTGGGTCCTGGGTCGTCTCTGGTGCCGAGTCTTGGATCCTGGGTCGTCTCTGGTCTGCAAGCTGCAGGGTGAGGATGTCCGCTCTTTGTTGGTTCTTGCTGGTGTTGAGTAGAATCCGCTCGGCCGCTGCGTCTGGCTCCTTCGTCCCGGACTCTCTGTGAGAGCGCTCAGGTATGGCCCCCGGCTGTGGTCTCTGCCGCTTGCGACCCTGTTGCCGCCGCCGCCGCCGTGGCGGCTGCTGGCGACCACTTGCCTTGGCTTCCCCTCTCTTGTCTAACTCTCTGTCCTGTGATGGCACACTTGGTGTGATTCTCTGGCTTAGGACTGTTCACTGGAACTCTAAAGCTGCTTTCTATGCGAGAGCTTGTTCAGATTCCAGCTTCTCCTCCGCCATCTTCCCGGAACTCCACAAACATATTCTTGTCATGCAACATAGGCTGCATGTTTTCCCTCATTTATGGTAACTAGAGGATGCCTATAAATCTACAAGTAAACACACTAGATAATAAAAGACAAAAGAAATTACACTTGGTCATGATAAAGTATACAGCACTCTAAACATTCCTTCAGTGAAACCAAAGGAGGATATTCTTATGCTATGTGCCTTTGATGTTTATCAAAACAATCCAAGAATGGAAATGAGTAATTTTTTGGTGTTATTTTGCTTTTTTGTTTGTTTGTTTTCTCCTTTGTCGCTGTTTTTGTTTTCTGTTACTTCTGTCTTGTATGTGAGTTTTTTTTCTGTTTGGGGGAGGGTAACAGTAAGCACACAAAGTATGTACAAATGCAGCAGTGATATTCACTAGACACTATGTTGAAACATACAACTTATGGGGAAGTGGAGGGAAAAACTGGGAGAAAACATGGGAAGAGGTGACACTGTTCCAAAAGAAATGTGCTCATTTTCTGACAAGTAATTTTAATTCTTCTGTAAATAAACTTTTACAATAACAATAAAATATATATTTAAAAAAGAAACGTCAGAGACTCAGAAAAAGGTATAAAAAGCACGTTTAATGATAAAGGCAAGAAGAGGAGTTGGGGAAAGGGAGAGTGGTGGCTGCCTAGTATCAAGGTACAACATATGAACATGTGAAAATGTCATAATGAATCCTATAAGTAAAATTATAAAGAAAAATAATACAGTTAGAGGCATTGGGGATAGAAAAATCGAATTGAGAATATAATCAACATACACTGTATGTAGGTAATTCTGTAGGAAAATATTGAAATGAAATCCATTACATTCTATAATTAAAATATGCTAATAGTATGAGATGAAAAACTATTACAAAATAAATAATGATGCATTATATTCTAAAGCACATAGTGGAATACAACACTTTAATTTGTTTCCATGAAAGACAATGTGGAGAACTCTAGCTGACAGGTTGCATTCAAATTTCATATTTACCAAGAAGAAGAAGAAGGAGGAGGAGGAGGAGGAAGAGGAGAAAGAGGAGGAGGAGGAGGGACAACAGGAAGAGGGAGAGGAGAAGGAGGAGGAGGTGGGGGAGGAGGAGGGGGGAGAGGAGGAGGAGGAGAAGAAGAAGAAGAAGAAGAAGAAGAAGAAGAAGAAGAAGAAGAAGAAGAAGAAGAAGAAGAAGAAGAAGAAGAGGAGGAGGAGGAGGAGGAGGAGGAGGAGGAGGAGGAGGAGGAGGAGGAGGAGGAGGAGGAGGAGGAGGAGGAGGAGGAGAAGGAGAAGGAGAAGGAGAAGGAGAAGGAGAAGGAGAAGAAGAAGAAGAAGAAGAAGAAGAAGAAGAAGAAGAAGAAGAAGAAGAAGAAGAAGAAGAAGAAGAAGAAGAAAAAGAAGAAGAAAAGATAAAAGCCAACAAAAGCCAAGTGTCAGTCTTACAAAGCTTTATTTACTCTATTTCTTAACTCATTTCTCCTCAAATATGTAATGAAAGCAAAATAAATGTTAGGTAATTTATAGTATTCATTGCAAATTTATAAAATAGATTTCATTGCTGATCATGTGAAGATTGTGTAGACCTGTGTGTGCATGTCTTTGAATTCATTTTTCCTTGCGTGCATGAATAATAGAAATGATTTTCTCAAAAATTAGCAAATTATTTTCTCAAAATGAAGTTGGATGTACTATTTAGTCTTTATGCTTAAATAAGCCATTTACTAAGTCAGGGTTTATAAGGTAAAGGGCATGTTGCCCAAAATCAGGTATATGGGAGAGACAAGAAACAAAAAAAAATGGGGTTTGGGAAGACTTGTAATGAACCTTGTTAGACATCAAAGAAATGTCAAAAGATGACAGAAATGTAACTGGAGTTAATGGGTAAAATAAAGTTGCTGTACTTTTACTATAGTTGCTATAATTTACTCTTCAAACCAGGTTCAAATATATACATCTATATTTCAATGACTAGCTGGGTGGATGGCAGATGATATAGAATTTAAGGCCAGCCTTTGTGCTACATAGTGAGACCCTGTCTCTATTTCAAAAAGAAGTGTTAGAAGTATAGCATAGTAGTACAGTATTTATGTGGCATTCTTTTGGACTATGGTTGAATACCAATAGGAAATAGGTTGGAATAATAGGGAATAAAAGTGAAAATATAAGGTTATCTGTTTTTAATATGTATCATAGTTTTATATTGCATTTCATAACTGGCAAGCCTTTAATATTTACATGCAAGAATGCAATATGCTATGGATTGAAAACTATGAGCTTAAGCAACTCTAGTTTGAGTCTCAAGTAGTTCCAAAGTTAGATGTCTGTTAAGGACAGAAAAACAGAGAATTTCCACAGGATAAAAGAATGGTTTTAAAAGGAGAAAAAGATAATGTATGAAAAATGAAAAGAAGGCAAAAGTAAAAGACAAAATGCTTCCATAGAAGGGGGGAAATAGTACTAAGGGAAAGAAACAAATGCTACCTTGAAATATAACAAAGTACAGGAAAATGGACTGTACATTTTCCTGTGGGATTTTTTTTTTTTTGGTCCGGTTGTGGGGCCTGAACTCTGGCCCTAGGCGCTGTCCCTCAGTTCTTCAGCTCAAGGCTAGTGCTCTACAACTTGAGCCACAGTGCCACTTCGGGCTTTTTTCTTTTTGCTTATGTGGTGCTGAGGAATTGAACCCAGGGCCTCAGGCAAGCGCTCTACTACTGAGCCACCTTCCCAGCCCCTTTCCTATGGATTGACACCATGGAAATCAAGAATTTGGAGTGAATAAAGGTAGCAAATGGCAGGAGGGAGGAAGTGGAGGAAATGGACTGAACCACTTCCTTTATGTAAAAACTAACTGTGAAGACTTGTACATATGAAACCGCATATTTACAACCAAAAAAATGTAACTGGTAGGTATTCTGTTCACTTAACTCATCAAGTACAAGCCTAATATAAATAATATACTGTTTAAGAAATAAAATTCTGCACACTTTTATTATTTATGGAGTTTCCTATTTGCTGAATATTATGATTGAGTATGCCCTAATTTTGGATCCTTATATAATTTCTATTAGGTACTCTTTCATGGAAAAACATAATTACATGAAATTACTTAATGCAATTAAATTCTTTATCTAGGTGAGGTAAATAATATTCAAATCTTGTAATTTTTTGTTCAATATGCCCATTCAATTTGTAGAGCAATATGTGGAAATATAGGAGTATCTATGTGTATTCTCATCATTTCATTATTCAAAGTAGTCAGGTTATTAAAGAGAGAAAAATTCCAATCTAAGGTGTTAATCAATTATATTAAAGATAAATGACTACAAGTGTTTTATTAGGGAACAGATATTCTCAATTAACTGGACAACAAGGAAATGTTTGTTAAAATCTTGTTTAATTTTTGCTTCTGATTTCAAACACAGAATTATAATTTTAAGCACTGAATACCACCTGGAAATCCTATTATAGTGTATATTTACTAATAAACCATTTCTAGATAAACAAGCTTTCATTCTGTGGTGGTAATTGCTATTTGTTTTCAGTATTTTTCTCTCTTTATATGAACAATTAGGTAACACCTTTCTCAATCAGGTAAATATTCATGATTTTCTAAGCTAGAGGATGATGCAAGTGTCTTTAAGGTGGAAGTAGTTTATATCATTGATCAGGGAACAGGAAAAAAACATTCACTATACTGCATTTTACTTACTATAATATTTTCAAATGAAAAAGGAGTCATAGTCAAATCAAAGCTGTTAGGTTTCAATCCCTCATACATAGCATGCAAGAGTTGCTGTTTTTCATGAAACATAGAATATATAAAAATGTTGAAAATTTCACCGTGGAGCTAAACACAGTCCAAAATATACCTTCCAAACTGTCAAAGTAATATACATGATGAATTAATTCATAATAACTGTACAATCACACAACTTCAAGAAAAGCTAAAGACAATGCACAGTTCTATTTGTAAACATTTCTATGTGTAAAATGAGAGTAATTGGCTAGAAATTTTGGTTAAACATTTAAGGTAATCAGAATTATTTATATATTTGCATATTCTACACAGATCTTTTGTTTCAGATGCTAGGTAATGAAATTGAAAGTCAAATCTAATATATATACAGTGTTAAAGTATTCTTCACCAGACTGTTCTACACTTTCTCGTTAGTATTCAAAGCTTCCAACAGGACCTGCTTTATTTTCTTGTCATTATTTTCTTTTTGGGTACTGTTCATTAGAGTGACCCACACACTTACACCTTCCTTCTGTCCATGAAAACCTATCATTCCACAGCTTCACAGTGTTCTGCTCTTTAATAACCCATGAAATGTATTGTACTATTCTTAAATATCCCTTTTCCTCTCTTTTCTCCATTTAATCCACTCAAACAATCTCATATGTGCATGTGTGTGGATGTGATATATATACCATATTTTTGCATATATACATATTTACATATATGTATATGTATGTACAAATTTATACACATATACGTACATGTTTATGTTTGCAATGTATATGTTGATCTTTTGGGTGTAGAATCCACATATGCAAGACAACCTGTGACTTACGGAAATTCATTTACTTTGCTTAACGTAATGATTTTCAGAACCATTCATTTTCATGCATTTTGAAACCACATAGAAAAAAAATCCATCATTATTTTGAGTGAAGTTATACTTCCATTTTACTATTATATTTGTCTAATACGAAAATCAATAGAATTTGTATATATGAAGCATTATAGATAATTTTTAAATTTCTTCATAAAAGAATCTACAAAAGGAAGAACTTAGTGTCAAATGCACTCATGTAACTTGTTTTTTTTATGTTGTGCTTTTCTATGTTGCTTAAACTATTAAAATTAGGATACATTCACTATTTCCACCAAGTTGTCCTTATATCTAAATCTAAGTGCATTTCAATTCAACATTTTTTGATGTTGTTGAAAGGTGGTCATATAAGTAAACAGTTTGCAAAGAATATATACTTAGGTAGAAACTGCATACTAGTTGTTTAAATTAAGTTACCCATTCTTTTTTTTTATTCTTTTTTTTGGTCATGGGGCTTGAACTCTGGGCCTGGCCGCTGTCCCTCAGCTATTCAGTTCAAAACTAGCGCTCTACCTTTTGAGCCACAGCCTACTTCTGGTTTTCTGGTGGTTGATAGGAGATAAGAGTCTCACAGACTTTCCTGCCTGGGCTAGCTTTGAACTTCAATCCTCAGATCTCAGCTTCCTGAATATCTAGGATTACAATCCTGAGTCACCAACACCTGGTATGTCACTCATTCTTTTTATCAAAATAATTAGTTTACAATCACAAAATTTTGGAGAACATTGCAAAATCTGAGACCACATTAATCTTTTTCATTCAAAGACATATGATTGGATTCAATCATTGACTATTTTGTGAGAATGGAATATTTCTTCCTTCAAAATTCAAATATTTCAGAAATTTTGCATTTTTGACTTCTGACTAATTGGCAGTAGATAATTTCTGGTTCAATATTGGCATCTGGATATGTGCTAATGCACATGCATGAATGGTAATAATCTTTTACTACAGAATAGTTTCCAGAATGATCTGAAAAAGCAATAAAATTCTAATTTAATTTCAAAAATATCATTTGCTTTGGTACATCTC